>NW_015165881.1:89711-93610 GCF_001447785.1 Gekko japonicus
AAAAAAAAAAAGAAAGAAAGGAAGGAAGGAAGGAAGGAAGGAAGGAAGGAAGGAAGGAAAAAAAAACATGCCTCCCCTCCGCCCTGCTGGGAGCCACACAATATGTGTGAAAGAGCCTCATGTGGCTTCTGAGCCACAGTTTGGCCACCCCTGCCCTAGATCTATGGTCCCTCTTTCTTTCTATTCATTTTCAAGGCTTGGGTTTAAAATTCAATCAGTTGGAATGCAACTCTCAGCTAGCTTTGCCAACCTCCAGGTGGGCCCTGGAGATCTCCCAGATTACAACTGGTCTCTAAAATATAGAGGTCAGTTCCCTGGAGAAAATGGCTGCTTTGGAAGGTGGTATTCTGTGCACTTGAGGTCCCTCCCCTACCCAACACCCACTCTCCTCAGTTTCCACTCCCACATCTCCAAGAATTTCCAAAGCCAGAGTTGGCAATTCTATGCTAAGAATAGTTACACCCTTCTAAGTTCACTGTAGTTAACAATCCTTGCTTAGGATTGCACGGTTGATCTTCATCTTTTGTACAGTCTGTACCAGGGCTTTTTTTCTCATTAGCATATTAGGCCAACCCCCTGATAGTACAGCATATTAGCATATTAGGCCACACCCCGTGTTACCAGAAGTGTGGTCATCTAGCCACACCCACCTTTTGCTTCTTATTCTGTTTACCTTGTTTGTTGTCAAAACGATCCAGGGCATTTTTTGTAGCAGGAACTCCTTTACATGTTAGGCCACACACCCCTAATGCAGCCAATTCTAATGAGTTTCTGCTGTTGGGTGTGGCCTGTTATGCTAATGAGCTCCTGCTGGGCGTGGCCAACTCAGGAGCCAGCCGGAACTCCGTTCCTGTGCGTTCCTGCCCCAAAATATCCCTGGTCTGTACCATCAGTAAAATTAGCAGGGCACTGAGGTGGTAGAAGATTCGACCAACTCTTGCATCACTTCAGGTGACTGGTGGAAGATCACATTTTGAATGCTCTTCTATGAAAAAAGAAAACCTCCTAACAAGTAGGAAAGTAGCGCAAGAGGATTCTAGATCTTCATTTAGATGTGATAACTGATATGAATACTTTCCTGGAGACCTCTGTGGACTCCATCCAATAAAAGGAAGGCTTTTCCTGCAACTGAGTCTGTAAGCCATCCACAATTACCATTGAGACGTATTAGCCTATCATATGCATCTCACATATCCTGAAGAAGTGACCTACCTCCTCCAAGTAAATAGAAAAGCTGATCTGAATATGTTGAATATAGGTCTGTCTTAAATACCAGTTTAATGTATTTACTTAAAGTCTGTCTTATTGCCAGGACCAAGTTAATGAAAACTAGTTTTGATTTCAATCTTGGGATTAAAAAAAATTATATAGTTTATTTATGTTTCCCTGTTCTAATTTATTTGTTAAAAAAATAGAATAAAAATGGCATCAATACCAATAACAGATTGGTTTTTTAGAGGCACAATGGCAGAAATAAGGACAAATAACAGAATTCAGCAAAAAAAATATTATATAGTTTATTTATGTTTCCCTGTTCTAATTTATTTGTTAAAAAAATAGAATAAAAATGGCATCAATACCAATAACAGATTGGTTTTTTAGAGGCACAATGGCAGAAATAAGGACAAATAACAGAATTCAGCAAAAAAAATTGGCAGCAGTTAAAAATGCCTTCTAATGACAATCATAAATAAATACCATAATAAACCCACAGAAAAACAAAGATAGACAATACCAATAACAGATTGGTTTTTTAGAGGCACAATGGCAGAAATAAGGACAAATAACAGAATTCAGCAAAAAAAATTGGCAGCAGTTAAAAATGCCTTCTAATGACAATCATAAATAAATACCATAATAAACCCACAGAAAAACAAAGATAGAGAATTCAACCAAATGTGCACCAAAATGAAAAAGTCTTCACCTGGCACGTGAATAGCAACAATGAAGGTATTGGGAAAACCCATGGAGAAGAATGGTCCATAGATTTTGCAACAGAACTGAAAATCTGGTCCCTGATCTCCACCCATTAGATAGTAGGGGAATTGCAGAAGGTGAATGAAATTGAAGATCATGTTCAAAACTATTGCAAGCTTGCACTATGTGAGAAAAACATTTTCCCAACTCAATTGCTGTATAGTGTAGAAGATGAAGATATAAAAAGTCTGTGTAACTGTTTGTTTCTAGGATTCTTTCTTATTCTGTAAAGCTGAGCCTTCTTTTAAAAGAATCCTTAGCAGGTTTCAGTTTACTGTGAGAAATCCCTGAATATGCTTGAAAGATGTCACTGAGACTGGGAAGAAGACAATCTTACCTAACCGGAGTTACACCCTTCTGTGTCCATTGACTTCGAAGTCAATGTAGCAGTACTTAGAATTGAACTGTAAACTTTGCAATTAGTCACTTTTTAGTCAGCAAAACAATTATGTGTTTCTGCTGGACCATCTTCACCTTCCATCCATCTCTGCAAATAATAGTTCTGCAAGAGTAGAACTTTGAAAGTGTAATATGATTCCACTTAAGTTTAAGTGTTCTGGTTCCAATTTCTGGAGATTACAGTCAGAAACATAGAATTAAGGACCCCACGGAGCCCTTTGGGTGGACAAGGCACACTTTTTTTGTCAAACCTCTCATTTCATTTTGTTCACCAAATACATTTCATTACATTTTGTCAACAGAATGTAATTTTGTTCAGATGGTTCTGTCAACAAAACGGCAGCAACATAGAAGTCTTTTGGTCCGCAAAAAGAAATTGCAGATTCAGTTCATTTTGTGCATGAAGGGGATGGACTTCACATACTGGAAATGTGATTATTTTCCCCCCCATGTGGCAGAAGAGCCCAAATTATTGATAAAAATATAAATTTACTATAGCATCTTTACTTGGGTAGTTTCAGTTTTTTTCTTTTAGAAACCATTCCTGATCTCTCTTGCTTGAACCTGTGTAGAGAACTGAAGAAATATAGCCTTTTTATGTTTATGTGATTTTCTCCAGGGTTTTCAGTGATTTAGGATATGTCAATGGAATCAGATACAGCAATTGTCCAGAAAGTTAGTTTACAGCAAAAACTTAGTTTACAACAATTGTCCCATTGAAAAAAAGATCTCTCTTGCTTGAACCTGTGTAGAGAACTGAAGAAATATAGCCTTTTTTATGTTTATGTTTATGTGATTTTCTCCAGGGTTCTCAGTGATTTAGGATATGTCAATGGAATCAGATACAGCAATTGTCCCGAAAGTTAGTTTACAGCAAAAACTTAGTTTACAACAATTGTCCCATTGAAAAAAATGAAGTGGGACTGAATTATGACTAATTTAAATGTCATTTATTTTACTGGAATTTAATTATATAAGACACTCCCCTCACCATAAAATCAACGGCCAGGCCAAACCCCTGGACCTAGAAACACGAAATTCGGAGAGAGCGCTCCTACCATGACGTAGGTGCTCACTAAGAAGGGATTTTTAGAAATTCAACCCCTAAGGGTGTCAAAAGGGGTAAAATATGCTTCCCCCATTGATTCTTATGCGGCTGCCAGGCTGCTGCCTCCATACACCCCCCACACTCTGATTGGTCAGCTGCAGAGCTCAGCATTCTAAGGCAAAAAAAAAGGTACAGGGGACTGCAGAGAGCTAATGACAGTTGAGGAAATCAGGAGTGGCCAACTGCCTGTGAGGTGAAGCAAAGCTGCTGGCCCAGCCTCCATATGGCTTCAAACATGCTCCCCCCTCCTACACCTGACAGGCAGTTGTCTGTCAGGTGCAGCAGCAGTCGCAAGGTGCTTAAAGCCACGAGGGAGCCTGCCCCGGCAGTAACGCCTTACTGATCCCGCCTCCACAGTGGCTTCTAATATTCCTCCCCCTCCCCCTCCTACATTGGACAGGCGTAGGAGAAAAGG
>NW_015165881.1:96109-112791 GCF_001447785.1 Gekko japonicus
CCCCCCCCAGATTAATTCAGTCTTTTTATAGCAGACAGGAAGTGCATCTGTCACCCTTCACTGATATAACAACTCCAGAGGAAGAACTAAACTGTTTTTTTTCCTATATGCCACCCCACCACCATTTTGTTCAAAATATTATTTATGAAGCAAGAAGTGAGAGGACTTTAAGAATGTAAGAACATAAGAGAAGCCAATGTTGGATCAGGCCAATGGCCCATCTAGTCCAACACTCTGTCATACAGTGGCCAAAAATACCAGATGCCATCAGGAGGTCCAGCAGTGGGGCCAGGGGCAGTGGGGGACTTTGAATGCTTTCAGATGTCCTTGTTATTGCAGAGGCATGTGAAGTGTAAGATATTCCTTTTTTGACACACACTTTCTCCAATTGTTTCATTTACAATGGCCCATCTAGTCCAACACTCTGTCATACAGTGGCCAAAAATACCAGATGCCATCAGGAGGTCCAGCAGTGGGGCCAGGGGCTGTGGGGGACTTTGAATGCTTTCAGATGTCCTTGTGATTGCAGAGGCCTGTGAAGTGTAAGATATTCCTTTTTTGACACACACATTCGCCAATTGTTTCATTTCAGGACACAAGCCCATCTCTAGACATTGTCCCAGAAATGTTGGGATGGGTTGTTTAGAGCTGAGGGAGGGCATTCAGTGAATGGTCAGAGACTGCTCCTTTTTCACCAGTATCACACCAGACAGATGGAAGCTGAAGCTGTTCCCCCATGTTGCCATGGGAACATATGAGAAGCTGTGAGCCATAGGGCTCCCCACATCATTGGTTGCCACACTGGAAAATGGCGTTGGTATGGTCTGGTATGGCATTAGTTCCTCCCATAGGCTAGGCGCTTTTCATGTTACCCCAGCAGAAAAGAATAAATCATAACTGTAAAGTTTCTCCATGCTATCCTTATTTCTCTAGGACCAAAAATTGGTACTGAAACATTTCAATGTGTTTTGGTCATGTAGGGTTGCCAACTCCAGGCTGGGAAATTCCTGGAGATTTTGAAGATGAAGCCTGTGGAGGGTGGGGTTTGGGGAGGAACCTCAGTAGGATATTATGCCAAAGGGTCTACTCTCCAGAACAGCCATTTTCTCCTGAGGAACTGATCTCTGCAGTCTGGAGACCAGTAGTAATTTCATAAACTCTCCAGGCCCTGCCTGGAGATTTGCAACCCAGTTTGGGTGTGGGAACCATAGCTTCCAAATCTAGATTAGCTTTGAAACTCATTGGTATTGTTAGGCTGGCCTTCCTGGTGAGTTTGTGGCCAAATAATTCACCTTGCATGTGGAATATTCCCTTTTCAATTCCTAGCACCTCCAGATATCATAGGTTGGGGGCTGAACCTTTATTTTGCCTGAGATTCTTGAGGGCTGCTGTCAGTCACAATAGATAACACAAGGCAAGATTGATGAGAAGTGTGACTCAGTATATATAGGTTCATATTTTCATATACCGGTTCATACTCTATCAGGCCATCTCAGCTCATATTGATTATTGTGACATAATGTAGTGCTTTGGGTGGGATATAAACAAACAGGTTTTGCCTAATAATGGGAGTGAATTTAGAACTTTGGGATTAAATTCCACTGATAACATGGATAAAAATAAGCTGTATTCTACTCTCAGTCTTTTCCTGAGAAAGCTCAGAGGAGGGGGGAAAGACTGCATAGAGACTGTCTCCAGCCCTCTGGTTAATCAGAGTCAGTTCAGAAATTCTGACACTACTATGAGCCAAGGATTAGAGACAAGTGCTATGATGCCTAGATTTTTCTGAGCATTTTCTCAGAAAAAAGAGTGGGTTAGAGTATAGCTCCTCTTCAGCTCAGTGTCTACAGGAACTGGCCACAGAACTAGTGATGTATGAGCTTCTTCTTGCTTAATACATTCCTGTGCTCACCCCACAGATCTGTGGAGCCTTAAAATGAATATTTTTACAGAGCTTTCCAAAGAATTTTGTTTAGGCCTCCTCAAAAGAATTTTCATTGCACAAATGCATATAACCACCGAAGCTTCTGGGGGAATAGCTTCTTTATCATCATAAACCCTTCTTTATCATCATAAACAGAAATTTCTATTTATTTATTTGGTTCAATTTCTATCCTGCCCTTCCCACAAGCAGGGTCAGGGAGGGTTACAACCAGTGTTCCCTCTAAGCTGAGTTAGTGTGAGCTAGCTCACAGGTTTTTAGCCTCCGGCTCACACATTTTCATCTCAGCTCAGGAAGGAAGGCTTCAGAGCAAACTGATTTATTCAGTAGCCAAATCGCTCGCTCACAACTTTAATGCCAGTAGCTCACAGACTATAATTTTTGCTCACAAGACTCCACAGTTTAGAGGGAAACTTACAACATTAACATAAAACAATAAAATTACGATTAAAACTATAAACGTAACCCTTAAATGATTGGGATCAAAATACATCACAACTATTACAGTGGTGCCCTGGTGTTAGACAATTAAAGGCAGAAAGGGCTACATCCCATAAGGGATTCCAGATTATAAATACTCTACCTTGGATAAACTAAGGTGGTTATCATTCTGTGTCCTCGAAAATTGAAGACCATGGTATTGACAGTGACAGAGAGGTAACAGAATGGTAACAGGAGGGGCCAGATGATATTTGATGTTGGCTACCTCACCCAAAAGCCTAAAATCAGCAAATACCATGCTACAGACGATTATAAAATATCTCAAATAATTGTAATATGTTTTTTGTTTTATATTTTTACAATTTATTCACCATATATTATTTATCATATAAGCATTCCAGGACATAATCGAGAAGCTCCAAGCCCACTTCATTCCCCGGCCATCGGAGATCGCACGCCACATGACTTTCCACTCCCGGCAACAGCAACTGTGGGAGTCTATCTCCACGTACCTGGCTGAGCTCCTCCTTTAAGTCTATTTTGAATAAGTGCTCAGTCTTCCTCCAACAGAGGTCCAGATATCCTCTTGTTTCAGTGTCTTCCTCAGGGAGTTCAACAGATATTTCCAAGCACAAGGTTGCCAAATGCCAAAATATTTATCCAAAGTTTTCAATGAACGCTGCAAAAAGTCTCTTAGTGAGCTCAAAGCTTCCTCCAAAGTGAAAAGCACCCAAAAGCCTGGCAGACGAGCTCCGTTTTACAGGCCCTGCAGAACTATAAAAGGTCCTGCCGGGCCCTGATCTCTAGCAGGAGCTCATTTTAAAAAGTCTCCCTCTTTCTCTGTCTCTCTCTGTCTGTCTGTGACTCTCTCACACTTTCTCTGTGTCTGTGTTTGTGTGAGAAAAAAATGAGCTCTTTGGTTTCCTCAACCTTGGTCTGACATGCTCTGGGATTGGGCAGTCTTTTCTCACAAAACTTTGGGAGTCCACAGTTCCATGGAGCCGTAACAACAAACCATTTGGGGGTATTTGCTTACCTTTAACGATCTACCCTTTGTGTCATAGACTTAGGTTAAAAATGAATTGACATAACTTCTTACGTTATGGATCAATTTAGATCTCTGCATTAAAAGATGAGGATTTCCCCCCCTCCTTACGGACTCCATTTCAAATTGAGCTCAGGGGAGTTCACCTATCACTAACTCGTTTCAGTGGGACTGGAGCAGGAAAACTCCCTGGTGGATTATGCCTGAGGTATATAAAGTGAGGTGGGGAAGGAAAATTAACATACAGTTTTACAGTATGAATATTCTCTTTGCTCTCTAGTCTAACCTACACCATACACATTAATGTGTGTGGGGAGGGAGCATTAACAATAGTCCAGACATTTTATGTACAACATAGACATTTGAGCATGTCCCAACTGCTACTGATACACACTTTCTCCAACTGCAGTCTGGCATTGCACTTGGCTTTCTTTTTCTTATTTCACTTCTGACCTTTTTTTCTGAAAAAAAGTCCCTCATTTACATTTATAATTTACCACTGTCTTTGAACTCAGCATGGTATCATCTGCCTTTCTGACAGATCTGTCACAGTAATTGTCTTCCTTCTATCAGTCATCAGAATCCCCGACTTGGCCATCTTGTGTTAGATTTTATTTGCTCTACTGCTTGTGACTGTTGTAATTGCCTTTGTCTTAGTCCATGTTCCTGTAAGGGCCATTTCATTTTTCTCCCTTGAGTCGCCAACAAATTTTACCTGAAGCAAATTTTGAGATGCATTTTAAGGGTTCTGTACAGAAAATGTCTGATCAGATTCTGTAGAAAATTACCATTGTTGCAACTAGATAAGCAAAATCCCTCAGGGAGTTTTCACACGTCTCTAAGGTCTGGTAATTACTGGCATAGTAAAACTGGGGTATCATTGTGAACTGCAGGTGTAGCCTCTCTTGTTGCACATAGAAACCTTGGCTGAATCCATACCTCATTTGATATTGTGCTATTGTTGCATTATAGCAACAATCTATCAGCGGATTGTTTTATCCTCACAGGATAATCCAGTTGCAAATTATTGCTATAGTACACTATCCAGTGATGTGTGGTGCAGCCTGTTAGCATGTTAGGGAGAAGTTAAGGCTAGATCCCTTCTTTCACAGGAAGGAATTTTTTTATGTGGAGAAACATTCAGCTCTGTGAGCCCCTCCCTGAACTCAATAGAAGTACAGTTCCTGACACCACCAAGAAGAATGTTGCCACCAAATATCACCTCAGGTGAAATGCAGTGATTTTTGAGCATCCAAAGGAAGTTAAAAGTTGAGAAGAGTTTTTGCTGGGGGAGGACTGTTTGTATTTTTTTTTCCTTACTCATATATTGTCCAGGTATAGGGCTAATTTTTTTTACATCACTGATACATATGTTGATATATTAGAAGGATCACCTCCTCCTGTACTATTCAGCACATCAGCTGCAATCCTACCTCACAAATAAATTAATATCTAAAGATTTTTTTCATATGTCAGACACATTCGTACCCACAAGCCCAAATGTCAGATGCATGTGTACCCAAATTGGTGCCAGTGGACATGCTGATTTCTTATGGAGATTGGCATGATCAATGCAGGTGGTAGAGTACAAAAGGGTACTTTTTGCACAAAATCCCCATACAATTGGGTATTGCATGAAACCTGCCACATGGGAATCTGCTGTACCCTAACTTTTGCATCCATTCCTTGCTAAGAGTCTTTGGTCTTACTTTTATTACTTGCAAGCAATGCTCCCTCTAAGCCGTGGAGTCTTGTGAGCAAAAATTCTATTTTGTGAGCTACTGGCATTAAAGTTGTGACCGAGCGATTTGGCTACTGCATAAACTAGTTTGCTCTGGAGCCATCCTTCCTGAACTACAACAAAAATGTGTGAGCTGGAGGCTAAAAAGCTATGAGCTAGCTCACACTAACTCAGCTTAGAGGGAACACTGCTTGCATTATCTATTGGATACAGCAAGTGAGTATTTTTTCTCAGTCTCAGGGGAACTGATTTATTATTTGGTGTCATTTTTAAACTTCACATGTTGTTGAACCATTAATTGGCAAAGGAGACAGTTCAGTCATAGGGTTGCCATAGGCTGGAGGCAACTTGATGGCACACAACACACACATGCACCAAGAGAAAGGCATGCAAAAAGGTTAGATGCCACCCATGTAAGTGCTAGCTATTCTTTCTAGTTGTTCATATGAAATATGTGTATATGCATGAGAGTGGTATGTGTGAGCAAGAGACACTTCCAGATTGTCAGAGCATTTTTTTCATCTGTCCTTTGTTTTTGCTTTATTTTTCAAGGCATATTTTAATATAAAACATTTCAACTGTATTTCTCTTTCAGCTCTTCATCTCCCAGTGATCCATAAGGGTCATGCATTTTTCTCTACTGATTCTGCAGATGGCTGAGTCACTTGTCCATCTACAATGCAGGATTGTGTGGAAGGTCAGCAAAATGGTGCAACTTGAATGCACATAGTAATTCAGAGCATCTGATCTACAGAAATGGTTTGAGGGCATGATAACCCTTATGATGAACCAAAACAGCATTGGGAGGTTGGGGAGTTCACTTCCCACACAAAGACAGTTTCAGAGGGCAGCCGTGCTGTCTGTAATAGAAGCGCTAGCTCTGAGTCCATTAGCACCTTAGAGATCAGCATAATTTTTGGGATAGAAGAAGAGGAGGAGGAGGAGGAGGAGGAGGAGGAAAAAAAGAGGAGATTGGATTTATACCCCGCCCTTCACTACCCAAAGGAGTCTCAGAGCTGCTTACAATCTCCTTTTCCTCCCCCTCCCCACAACAGACACCCTGTGAGGTAGGTGGGGCTGAGAGAGGTCTCTCAAGAACTGCCCTTGAGAGAACAGCTCTGAAAGAACTTGCAACTGGCCCACGGTCACACCAGCTGGCTGCATGTGAAAGAGTGGGGAATCAAACCCAGTTTTCCCAGATTAGAGTCCGTGCTCTTAACCACTACACCAAGCTTTCGGGAGTCACGGCTCCCTTTGTCAGATACACAGACATCGGACAGTTTCATGATAACAGAATCTCCAGTGTGGCAGTGTCCTTTTTCTATAGCATCCTTAACTTCTCCATGCTTTCCCTGTACATCCTGTAGTACACATAGATATTGTGTAGTTCTGGGAAGTAGCTTCCAAGGCCATCTGTTGCTCTTCTGCTGTTCTAAGGTGGCAATGTCTCATTCCAGTCTGTTGGATCACATTGTGGTTCAAAGGCGCTTCAGCAATGAACCCCCTTTTATTAGAAGGTAATCATATGTGAGGTATTTATTGTCACTGATGAGCTGTAATACCTCCATAGAAGGTAAGAGTGGAATCATCTTTATGGAAACCAGGGCCACACTAGGTTTAATCTGAAAAACAAAAAACACCCTACCAACAAGAAGGAAAGTGAAACAAATCAAAACCCTCTTTCAAGGGCTGTTTCAGAATTCACATACTGTTTGAGACACTTTGCCATATTCCTGTTTGGGTAATTTCAATAATATAGCAGGAGAAAGACCGAGGTGATTGAAAATCCTAATGCATATTGCACAGATCCTGTTTTCTGGAGGCTTCCTCTGTGTCCATGTTCCAACTTGGCTGATCTTAGAACATTTAAACCACTGGTGTTTTATGAGCGAGCTGCATGAGTGCAAGGATAAAGAACATACAAAGTCTGCTTTTTTGGTGTGCGGTCTACATGCACCACTGCTGCTTGTTCTTGCTCTCTGACTAAAAGGTCTGTCTTGGCTAAAAATAGACCAAGAGAGCTTTTAAAAATCCATTTAGGTTGCATGATTCAGTACACTCTTTAGCACTTACAGCAGGCACAGTTTAGCACATTTGCAGTCAAGTTAGTATAGCTGTGTAGCAGCCTAACTTACAACAAAGTCAGTTGGCACAGTTGATAAAGGTGTTGAACTGTATCCACGCACTAAGCATGGGAGGCATTGCTGGCTACTATCACTTTGGAATAACCTTAGAGAAGAAACAGAGGAATAGATTTGCTAGGTGGTGATGCATGGCCTACATAATGAGATCCCTCTTGTTTCCTTAACCTTTTAATCAGTTACAGATGTGTATAAATTTTTACCATAATATAGGCAAATCTGATACTACAGATGACTTCCATTGTATTTTAACACTTGGTAAATGATCTTCACAGTGAGAGTTTTCCCTAGGTGGGGCTAGAAATAAGCTTTCCGCGTGTCACACCAATGTGACATGATTCACTCAATTCCAGACTGGGTAACCCACAATTCTGAGGTATGGGCAATCACAGTAAGCCGCCTCTCTGACTTACCTTAACCACAGTTGAATGTTATATACAATATTTCAACCTAATCTCAAACTGGATGTAGATACAATCAAATATTGAACACCTATTTATATATATATTAGAATTATAATGGCCAGTATCCAATGTTCCTTTATTATTCATTGATTCAAAAGTATATAACCTTACAAGTGAAAATCTGAAAGGACTTGCGGGAGGCAACACTAGTTTCTCTTTACTTTTCCTGAAAGCCCCCACAGCCTCTCCTCTTTTTCTGCTGCTTCCATTCCTACGTTTGCCAATCTCAATGTAGAGTCTGGACTCTGGAGATATCCTTAAATCACAGCAGATCTCTGAACATCAGAGATAGGTTCCCTTAGGGTTGCCAGCTGCAGGTTGGCAATTCCTGGAGATTTGGGGGTGGATCCTTGGGAAAGTGAGCTTTGGGGAGGGAAGTGACCTCAGCAGATTATAGTGCCATAGACTACACCCCCCCAGCCATTTTCTCCACAGGAAGTGATCTCTGTCATCTGGAGAGCAGTTGTAATTCTGGGTGATCTTCAGCTCCCACCTGGAGGATGGCAGCCCTGGTTTCCCTGGAGGAAATGGCTGTTTTGTAGGACAGAGTCTATGGCATACCATTCTGGGGTCCTCCCCTCCTCAAACCCCCACCTCCACCGGACCCACCCCCAAATCTACAGGAATTTCCTAACCCAGAGTTGGCAATCTCATCTCCTTCCCAACCTACATTTATCTGATCCTCTGTCTTTAACTTTCCCTATCCCCACCTCCACCAGCCTCTACATAGGAAAACTGTGGCCCAGTTGTGTGGTGCCACAGTTTACTGCCCCATTCTCTCCTTCTCAGCCATTCATCAACTTACATTGTGTTTGCCTTGTCTCTTCAGCTATATTTATTATTTATTTACTTCATTTATACCCTACAAAGCATGATACATTGATCTCCTCACTTTCTTTTTATCCACACAACAACCCTGTGAGGTAGATTAGGTTGAAAGTATGTGACTGGTCCAAAATCACCCAGTGACCTTCTGCAGCGTGATGGGGATTCGAACCTGGGTCTCACAGACCCTACTCCCAGAACCTATACCACACTGGCTTTCATAGGGTGGCTGCTGTTAAACAGTAACAAGTAGCCAGGTCTACTTGAGTCATGCAAGTCCAGTGGTATCAAGCCACACAGAGGTTGCTACCTAGGGTTGCCAACCTCCAGGTGGAACCTGGAGACCTCCTAGAATTATTACTAAACTCTAAAAAGAGATCTGTCCCTCTGGATAAAATGACTGCTTTGGAAGGTGGACTCTCTGGCATTAAATCCAGCTGAGGCGTCTCCCCTCCCCAATTCCTGCTCTCCTAAGACAAAAACTCTCCAGGAATTTCCCAACCACTAGCTGGCAACTATTGTCAAGCCTGGCCCCTATGAGTTCTGCCTCAAAGGCCCTGCCCCTCCTTGCCCTGCCTTTTACTCACTGAAACCCAGCCTGGAATACTGTTGTTGCCTAGCAACAGCCACTGAGGGAATCACTTGCTTAAAGCGACAGGTGCTCCTTTTATCATTTTCACATTTTTAAATCCACCAGTGTATTTTTTTTAATTTCACATTTTCCTGCTAACCTAGGGCCCTTTTCAGGTTTGTAGAAAGTTCTGTCTTGTTTGTTCACGTGCTGATTTAGCGATCCGCACTCCAGGGGCAACTTGGCTATTAGATATATAGATAAAACTTATGTCTATGGCCCCTTTCACATTATCATTCTAAACTGGATGTTATCCATTGCTGGCCCAGTTCTGAGTAAAGCAATACAGGTATGGAGGTTTCATAAAGCAAATTTCAATCTGTTAATGAGTCATCTCTGAAGCAATCTGGCCATTTCAAATAGTGACACACTCCACCCCCCCCTATTGTGCGATCTTCCTCTAACTTTTTTTTTTTTGGAATGTTCAAAGTTAAGTGCTATCGCACTAAACCAATATAGCATTTCTCAATGGTGCCAAGGCATTTCAATAGAACTGCTGTAGCTATATAATGGTCTAGCGCTATAGTGCTCAACTTAGAATGTTCAAAAAAGTTTGAGGAAGATCTTGTGGTGAAAAAGGGCAGGGGAAAAAAGCATGGCTCTATTGGAAGCACTGCAGACATTTTAAACAGCACACTACAGTGATTCACACGCACAAAGATATTAAAATGGAAGAAAACAGTTTACCTCAAGAATGGCTCAACCAGGCAAAGAAGAAGAAGAATAAAAGAGGAAGAAGAGAAGGAGGAGGAGATTGGATTTATACCTTGCCCTTCTCTTGGAGTCTCAGAGCTGCTTACAAACTCCCCACCCCACAACAGACACCCTGTGAGGTAGGTGGGGCTGAGAGAGCTCTTTCCAGAACTGTCCTTGAGAGAACAGCTCTGACAGAACTATGGCTTGCCCAGGGTCACCCAGCAGCTGCAAGTGGAGGAGTGGGGAATCAAACCCGGTTCTCCCAGGTTAGAGAACCAGAAACAAGCAGCTTTGTATGAAAAGGTAAATAAAATTTGTTAGCAGCTGGTTGCTAAAATGGTAGTGTCTGAAATGACACAAAATATCTGTTAGCAACCAGCTACCAAAACTATAGAACAAGATGGGTAGCTGTTTTAGTCTGACTGTAGCAGTAGAAAAGAGCAAGAGTCCAGTAGCTCCTTAAAGACTAACCAAATTTGTGGCAGGGGATGAGCTTTTGTGAGTCACTGCTCATTTCTTCAGATGGGAGTCCATCTGTTTATTGGAAAGTGGAGTGAGTTCAGATGCTGAATGACATTAGCAGGCAAATGAAGAGGGGTAATAGCAGTCAATAGTAGGTGTGATTAGATTTAGGTGAGATATGCAGAGGGGTAATAGCAGTGGAGAAATTAGCATTGGTAATGAGATAGAAAACCTAGGTCTCCATTCAGTCCAGGTGGATGCATTGTCTTGAGTTTCATTGCAATTCAGCAATTTGGCATCTGAAATCACTTCACTTTCCAATAAACAGGACAGATGGACTCCCATCTGATGAAGAGAACTGTGTTTCTCGAAAGCTTATGCTACAATAAATCTTCTTAGTCTTACAGGTGCTACTGGGCTTTTTACTATTTCCACGTTCAAGCTGTATCTGAAGAAGTGAGCAGTGACTCACGAAAGCTCATCCCCTGCCACATATTTCATTAGTCTTTTACGGTGCTACTGGACTCTTGCTCTTTTTTACAGTCTGAAAGGGGCCTACGATGTTGCAGAAGGTGATTGTGGGCTGTCCATATAAACTCATAATACCAGTCATAGAACAAATATATACTGTGATTATAGTCTGTAAATACAAATTTTCTTCTTCTTTGTTCTGATTCTACACTTGATCCATGGTCTCCATTTATAATCCTTTGTAAAAGTACAGTTGTCAGATCCTGGTACTAGTCACCTGCTTGTTATATAAATATTTGCATACTTCCCCATTTTGGCATTGCAACAGCTATGCACAGAGTTTCTCTCTGAGCGGCTTTCTCATTTTAAAATCACAAGGTGAAAATGTATAACAAAGAAGATGAAACAGAAATCTGCATAACATCAGAGGCTGATCTGTAACAGATCTCGTTTTGCAGTCTGCTCTGCCCGAGAAGTGTTTATGAGACCCATTTTAAGATGATACGTTAAGCTGTTTATGCCCTTGCTGGATTTCTAATGCTGTATTTTAAATATTGTTTCCATTGTTATGACTTTTATGGTATTATTTTTAAAATGGTATTATTTTTATTATGTTTTACTTTGTATGTGTCCTCAAGCAGATGCTATGGAGAAGCAGTACAGAAATTTTCCAAATAAATAAATATGATGAGGAGACTGACAGTGCAACATCATGCAGAGTTACTCCCGCCTAAGCTCAGACAGGAGTAATTCTCCTTAGAGTTGGTCTGCTATAATGTACTGGGCATGCATGAGAGATTGGAACAGGACGGGTCCTGCGCCTTCCTCTATGCACATTGCAGTCCATTGATAGATTCGGGTGGGGTAGCAACAGATTAAAGATTGAGTCCAGTGGCACCTTTAAGACCAGAGAAGTTTAAT
Source organism: Gekko japonicus (assembly GCF_001447785.1). Classification (NCBI taxonomy): domain Eukaryota; kingdom Metazoa; phylum Chordata; class Lepidosauria; order Squamata; family Gekkonidae; genus Gekko; species Gekko japonicus. Next base: position 107,890 of record NW_015165881.1, read on the forward strand.
TCTGGGTATAAGCTTTCCTGTGCAGACACACTTCTTCATGTATGTGCATACACAATCTGTTGAAGTACTGACACCATTCCTGAATGGATTTCAATTCTTGTACACAATGACTTCACAGACTTAATTTTTGGCTTTATTTAGTAATCCTGAGATGCAGAATTACCTCCATAGTTTACTTCCATATGCATATGTATCAAAGAGCCTACACATATGTGCAGAGTATTTGCATGCTGGCTCTGTTGAGGTTTGCGCGGTGCTAGCCCACTGCATGATGTGGGTGAGTATGAGTATCACAGAAGACGTAAGTCCAACTGGCTTAGTGTAAAACTATATACATTTATTTACACAAGCCTTCACACAGTAAAAAAATGCTTCGCAGACACCAGGTTTTCCATCAGGAAGTAAAGTATGGTGTACATCATTACTTTTATACAATCACATCGCAATGCTGAGCCATAGTGATGCTGTTAATTAGTGCTGCTCTGAACTGGACAGAACCGGTTGGAGCCAGCTAGACTGTCTCTCTGAGCTGTCAGCTCCTGTCAAGTAGATTGACCTCATCTACAGCTAGACTTATAGAAACACAGGTATGTTGACAGGCTCTATATATACATTGGGGAGAAAGTCCTTTTGTAGGGCTCCCAATCATGTGGACAGAGCCTGTGTATCTAATCTGATCTATGCAGACTTTATATTGACCATATTGTTCTAGATTACTCTGGTCAGGTTCAGATATAGGCGTGCACTTAATAAGCCTAGGCATCCAAGTGAGCTTTCCTATATCAGATCATTTAATTCCTGGCAACAGGTACACCTCAACAATGTTTTAGGCTTGTTGTGGGCATAGTACACAAGTGATCCATTTTACTCTTTATTACAGCATAACTAGTTTGCATTTTTAACACTGACTAACTCAACAGAAAATTGTATCATCCATTACTGGAACCTAAATAATTAGAGGAGACAATTACATGATTCCATAAGAATATCTTACCCAAAGATGAGCACGTCACAAGCAAGGAGCTCTTTCTAAGAAGCTTGCAATCAATTCAGCTTACCATATTTGTAGGGTTTTTTTTTAATCATCTCCTAACAATAGCTAATTGTCCCACTTGAAAAGGGTGCACACTCTTGGCTAACTAATTATTTTATAACTTCAACCACCATACAAAGTTATCTATATTTGAAATAGATAAAAATTGCTAGTTCATTCTTGCTACTTTTTATCTTGACAAAGGTCCCGGTCACACTGGCCAGAGAACGTGGGGGGGAGGCGTGGCTTTTCGCTCCGCCACACTTGTGACCTGGCCAAACGCGATCAGATGCGATGGCAGGGAATCGGGGGTAGCATTTTGTCGGCGCACGTTTCCAGCGCGTCTGTGGCCCATCGCAAGCGGATAATACTGGTGTTTCTGCAGTAGCTTTGAACTACAGATCTTCGGCGGAATGCGATGGCTTGCCAATGGGTGCACAACGCTTGCCAGATGTGCTGGTGTGATCGCGCCCTTTAAATCCACCAGGCATCTGTGAGTATCCCACGGCAACTTCTGTGTATGATCGGAGCCAAAGTCTATTTAAAATACTATTACAAGTACAGTTGCCAGGTCCCCCCTGGCCACTGGCAAGGAATTGGGGTGTAGCATTGCCAGATCCAGGCTGAGATACTCCTGGAGATTTGGGAATGGAGCCTGGGGAGGACAGGGACCTCAGTGAGGTACAGTGTCATAGAATCCACCCTCCAAAGCATCCATTTTCTCCAGGGGAACTGATCTCTATAGCCTGGAGATGAGCTGTAATTCTAGGGGTCCCCAGGTTCCACCTGGAGGCTGGCATGCCTGATTACATGTTTCTCATACATATGAGTATCTGTTGGCCCTCAGGCAATACATTCCATCTTTGCACTCTATCTTCACTTCTGTGAAGTTGGACATTGTTACCATTCTACTAACAATGTCCTACTTCACAGAAGTGAAGATAACTTCTGTGAAGTTGGACATTGTTACCATTCTCAGAGGCTTCTGCACCTGCGCCTCAGCACATAATATCTACTGAAATGGGTTAGATGGCTTCTAATCTACACAAAGCCATATGATTGTGCTACTGTATTTCTTGCCCTTCTCCAAGGCTGTTCTGTTCTGGGTGTCTAACTTCCCTTTCGGCATGTTTAGGTGAGAGGCTAGACCAGCTTTCTCTGGTGTGTAGAAACATCCTCCGCAATCTTTTTGATCAATCCAGCAAATGTTCTCCTATATTGCCAGCCATGTCCATGATGGTATATAGGGATAAGGCCTTCTGAGGAGATCCTGTTTTCCTGAGAGGAGAATCAAGTAACATCTGGGCAGAAGGCAACTCTGACCTTCTTACATGCACAATTCCTGCACATAGTAGCTGTGTAAAAAGCCTAGCCTATATTAACCTCTGGAAGCTAGAACTCATAGTATGCTGATATTTGGTGCACAGAAGCTATTTTTGATGTATCATTCAAAATTTTCAAAGTGGTATAGGCACTGGCTCACCATGGTTAACCATGGTCTGAAACAGATGGAAGCTTTCCCTATGGCTTTCCCCATGGTTACTGTAAACTGAAAGGGTCACGAGAATACTCCATAGGAAGTACACAATTAAACACACAAGGCATAATCTAGGCAAAATTATACAAATTTAAGCCCCATTGGTTGCAGTAAAAGTAATTTAAACATATATTTTCCATGGGATTCAGTGGACCATGCCACACCCCAATTCTTATTGCTCTCTTTGTAGTGTTAACAGAATGCAGTGATCATGGTTTTGCAAGAATAAAATAATAATTAACACTAGAAAATTAAGCTTGTACAGTAATTCCTTGTGTATAAGCAGTCACAGACCAAAAGGTGTGTTCCACAACTACTCAGATGGTTTGGCTGGGCTGTTTAATTCTAGTAGTGGTAAAATGGATGGATGTAAAGATTTGACAGGTCTCCTGTGGCTAACCATTATCCTCCTGTCACATGAAATAGTGAAGATTAAAAACAATGTCACAAAATACCAGGAGAGTCACTGTTTTCCCCCTAAAACACAGGAACTGCCCCAAGATTTCCTGCTGGCTGCTCAAATGTGTGAACAGCTGGCTCCAGAGTCTAATCTGTCACTTGAAGCATTTTTTTAGAGGCTGCCATCTTAAACTCATCATACCTCTTGGGATCAACCTAACCCAAAGAAGAAGAATGCTGGTATGGCATGTTTCCAACAGAGGACAGAGACACAAAGGTAGCCAGCCAAGAGACCTTCACATGGTCAATGAGCATCAATCATGAGTAGACAGTGCAGGAATTCTGAATGGGGTTGTCCACATTTCAGTTTGAAAGGAGACAAAATGTTCATTTCTCAATGGGCCATTGTTTAAGCCAGAGGTCTGTATTCACGTGTTCTGATTAATTTCACACAAGAGCTTCATTGGTTTCCTAGACAATATCAAATAATACTAAGAACAGTATAAAGGAAGATACAGTAGACCCATCTACAGATTCTGCCGATACATAAACATGCATTGTTTTGATAGTTCAAGTATGCCTTCTCATATAGACCTTGCAGCACATCTAATGTGCTATGAGCCAGCCTCCTGAGAAAACACTGGAAGAGCTGCAGGGAAATCTCCTGAGATTCCTGAGTAAACTTAGCGAACATGGGATAAAAGGATACATTCTCTTATGGATTAAAATGTGGTTAAATGACAGGTAGCAAAGAGTAGGACTCAATGGACAGTTCACACAATGGAGGGAAGTAAGCAGTGGTGTCCCACAAGGATTGGTATTGGGGCTGGTACTATTAAATTTATTTATCAGTGATCTGGAACTAGGGGTGGGTACTGTAATGGCCAAGTTTGCAGATGACACCAAATTATTCAGGGAAACCAAGGCTGGCTGTGAAAAGCTCCAAGAGGACTTCCACGAACTGGATGAATGGTCGACAGTGTGGCAAATGAAGTTCAATATTGGTAAGTGTAAGGTGATGCACATTGGGACAAAAAAATTTCCCAATTTCTATAGACTAATGGGGTCAGAGACTGAAACTGAGAGGGGAAAATATCTTGTGTTTGTATTAATAGCTCAATGAAAGTGTCAACCCAGTGTGCTGCAGCAGTGAAAAAGGCAAACTCCTGATTTCTTGACTGCAGTCTTCTGTTTGGCTGATGATGGAACCAAGGAATAGAAAATCTTGAACAATTTCATTTTCTTCATTGTCATCCTTAAAGTTGTGTAATTCCCCAGTAGTCATTACTTTTTCTTCTTGATAAGTGTTGCAATACAGTGACACAATCCTAGCCATGCTGCTCTTGGTTGTGAAGTGGCATTCGAGCACTTCCACCTTGAGCCAAAAGGAAAGAGAGGTATAAGTATTTTAAGTATATAAACTAACAAACAATACTCCCCACACTTTTTCATTCTACTGATTGTATCAATAGGCCCTTAGGATCAGTTGTGTGGAATGCTAAACTTATAAAACAAAACAAAAACAAAAACTTGAGGACTAATTGCGAATGTATCATATATTGCTCTCTTGTTTTGTTTTTTTAATTATTGCAAGGCATTTATCATTTCTTCAAAGATTAATAGATATCAAGAGCAGTGGTAGCTTCTTTCCTTCATTATAACCCCAACATTAATCCGCCAGCAATCCATCAGTCAGTGATTGGAATACGAGTCTGACAGATCTCACTGCAACAGCAAAGGTTCACATTGAAATTGACAGAATAAGTAGAATAAGTGGAAGAACTTTGATAAAATACGCTCTGGTTCTATTAATCTTTTTGCTTTGTGAGCTGTCTGGGGTCCACCACCCCCTCCTGATATATTTGCCCTTTCATTAATTGCTGTCCATAGCCTTATGTCTTTCACCTTTTCACAAATTAAGTAGACAGACTGT
>NW_015165881.1:113248-136034 GCF_001447785.1 Gekko japonicus
AAGAAAGAAAGAAAGAAAGAAAGAAAGAAAGAAAGAAAGAAAGAAAGAACCTCTAGGCAATTGAAGTGACCCAGAGTGGTCCACCTGTGCTCCTGATGAGGTATAGTCCAAGGAGATAGAACTGATGGGACCTTTGGGGAGTAATCCTAAGCAGGTCTCCTTAGAAGTAAGTATCACTTTATTGAATGGGGCTCATTCCCAGTCTTCTGCTTCCCTTGCATATTTCCCCCCCAAATCTATATATCTAATAGCCAACTTGTTCCCTCTGTGCGGATATCTAAATCCGCACTTTGGGGGGCAGAGAGATTTTCCTGCACACTTGGAGCAGTCCCCAGGGGTGCAGAAAAATCTAAAAAGTTTTAAAAACTGTACGGGGGATATTTAAATCCCCCCAAAAGTAAAAGTGGGAAATCAAACCCAATTCTCCCAGATTAGAGTCTGTGCTCCTAACCACTACACCAAACTGGTAATTTCCTGAGACCTTGTTGTTACACTCCATCTGTCTCCTCTCAAGCATGGAGGTAACTAAAAGCATCTTTTTCTTTGAGGTGGGGTGATTTGTAATGCAGTGTTATGTCTCTTCTGTTACCAGACCACAGAAATACATTCCAATATACTATTCTAATATTCATTGCATTACATTACAATCTATATACTATTTCCCATACTTTTTTCTGTACAGATACTTATTTCCGCCAACAGAGGGCTCACTCTCCCTCAACAGCTTTTTCTACATAGTTGGGGCCTTCCTGGGTTTGCAGTAAAATAATAATTAGAAAAACCCTTCAGGGATTATTGCATTCCCCCCAATACTTTTTGAAATGGCCTCTGCAGGGATCTAGCTTCAGGCATCAACAGAGAGAGATTAGAATGTTGGGGGGGGGCTTCTAACTGGTTTTGTCAGTAAATGGCAGGGGGAGGGGAAGGGCCCTTTCCAGGCCTATTATGGCCTTTGAGAGAGGGAGCCTTGGTGCCAGGCCTGACAAGGGTTGCCAGTGCCAAGCTGGGGAATTCCTAGAGATTTTGTGGTGAACTCTAAGGAGGGTTGAGTTTTGGGAAGGGAGAGGCCTCATGCTGGGTATAATGCCACAGAGTCCACCCTCCAAAGCAGCCATTTTGTCCAGGAAGACAGATCTCTGCTGCCTAGAGTTCAGTTTTAATTCTTGGGTGGGGGGTCTCCAGGCCCCACTTGGAGGTTGGCAACTCTAGGCCTGGCAGCAGTCTAGGGTAGCCAGGTCCCCCCCCCCAGCCACTGGCAAGGGATGGGGGGTAAGGTTGCCAGATCCAGGCTGGGAAACTCTTGGAGATTTGGGGGTGGAGTCTGGGTCAAACGGGAACCTCAGTGAGGTACAATGCCACAGAGTCCACCCTCCAAAGCATCCATTTTCTCTATGGGAAGTTATCTTTGAAGTCTGGAGATGAGCAGTAATTTCAGAGGATCCCCAGGTCCCACCTGGAGGCTGGCATACCTAGGCAGCCCCCTCTGGGTGACTTGATACCACCTGACTTGCATGACTCAACCAAGCCCGGCTGCTTGCTACTCTTCAATAGCAGCCACCCTATGAATGCCAGTGTGGTACAGCAGTTAAAAGTTCAAAGTAGGGTCTGCAAGACCCAGTTTCAGATCCCCATCTTGCAGTGGAAGCTGACTGAGTGATTTTAGACCAGTCACACACTTTCAGCCTAACCAACCTCAGAGGGTTTTTGTGCAGATAAAAGGATTAAATGCACCCATTGTCTCTGCATATCAAGTACAGACATTGCTCTGCCTTTCCTTGTTCAAATCCTTCTTTTGTTAGCATCTGGTAGAGTTTTTCATTGCAGCATCTTGCTGTTTGTTTGAGCCCATATATGCTCTTTTGCAGTTTGCACACCAGGTTCCTATGGAGTGTTCGAATCCTGGTGGTTGTTCCATATAAACATTTCCCTTTATTTGTCCATGCAGAAAGGTGGTTTTCATTTTCTTCATTGCCATTATACTTAATAGTATTCTTATGGATGTGTGTCTCAGTATGGGGGCAAAGGTCTCATCGTAGTCTTCACCATATTTCTGATCATACCCTTTAGTGACTAACCTTGCCTTGTACCTTTGTATCTCTCCCTCTGTGTCACACTTGATTTTGAAGACCCATTTGCATTGCACTGCCTTCTTTCCTGAAGGTAGGTCTATGAGTGTCCAAGTTTAGTTCTTGATTAGGGAGTCAATCTCTTCCTCTGCTCCTTTTCTCCATTTTTCTGCTTGGTTAGTGGGCATTTTGTTTATGTCTTCCCACATGGAGGGTTCAGTCTCAGTCACTGCTTTGGTTAGATACGAGAGTCTCTTCAGTAGTACACCATTACTGGTTCTGGTTGATTGTCTGAGCTGTTGTTTTGCACCCCCTTCTGGTTCCTGCGGTTCTACTGGTGTATCATCTTCACAGTTCATAGTACTTAGAAGCACTGTTTCTGGCTCTTGTAGTTTATTTTGTTTCATCAGTGTAGATTCAATGATTTTTGCATTTTCTGCAATTTGAATTTTTCTTTCTCTCCTATGTAGACTACATTGCAATTTTTTATGGTATGTGTTTTTGGATCAAAAATTCTATATCCTTTACATTCTAAGGTGTATCCAATAAAACACCTTGCTCAGTTCTTAAATCCATCTTGGACCACTTTTCTTTGGGAATGTAGGCAATAGCTTTTGATCCAAACACTCTGAGATGCTTCTTGCTAGGTTTTTGTCCATGCCATAGTTAATATGGTGTGCCTTTGGCACCTTTTGTAGGTAGACGGTTCTACTGATAAGTGGCTGTGTTGATGGCTTCACTCCCAAAGATTTCTCATAGATCTGCTTCTAGTAGCATGCATCTACACATTTCTGTCAAAGATTGGTTCTTTCAGCGATACCATTTTGTTCTGGGGATGGACTAGTAAGTTGGTGATCTATACCTTGTTCAGCCAAATACCTTTTTATATCATGTCCAATGTTTTCTCTTCCATTGCCACTTTGGATCACCAATGGTTTCCTCTGGAACCTGTTGTTAACCATGGCAACATACACTTTGAGTTTCTCGAATACCTCATTCTGATTAGATAGGTAACTGTATATCTGGAGAAATCGTCAATAAAGGTTAAGATATATTTATTTCTGCTAGGGGGGTCACAGTTCTCATTGGACCACAAATATAACTTTGAATGGGCTCTAGAGGGTGCTTTGTTTAGCTTGGTTCATGATGTTTGCTAAAACTTAGTCTTGTCCCTTTTGCTTGAATGCAATGCATGCAATCCTTCTCAATTGTACATTTATCTGTATGCCTTTTGTTAAATTCTGGTTCTCTAGTTATGCAATAGCATTGTTATCTATGTGGCCTGTTGCAATGAGTTCTCCATTTTGTTTAATCAGACATTTATCCCCAAATGAGGTTACCATTCCTCTTTTTGCAAGAACTTTAACTGAGATTAAATAATTTACTAGTCATGGTACATATAAACAGTTCTCAACAAGGATTTCTCTGATCTGTCCATTTGGGAAGCTGCACTTCATCATTCCAGATCCTACCCGTTCTGCCATAACAGACCTTCCATCAGCTACACTCAGTGTTTCTTTTCTCTCTTCATTTGGCGTTTCAAAGAATTCTCTGTGTTCACTCATGTGCATTGAGCATGCACTACCTAAAAACCATATGTTGTTTTGGGTTGTACTGGAGGTTTATTCTGCTCTGCCTTCCCTGCACCCCTAGTGGCTGCAGTGCAGAAGAACTGCACTAAAAGTAAAATAAATTAAAAAGCATTTAATGAATGCAGGATGATCCCATCTTCACAGGCAAACTGAACTGGAGCCCCTGAATTTTGTACCTCCCCCCCCCCAGCAGTGGACTGCAGTGAAGTAACCCTTTATGAAAGAGACAGCCAAGACTGCATAGTTTCATTTTTTCCCCTTGGAACAGTAGCCAAGAAGAACCCAGAAGTGAAGTTAGTGCAGACATTTGTCTCTCAGTTTTTAATCTCCTACTGGTTTTATAGCTATGCTGTATGTTTGATTATTTTGAAAGGTTTTAATTTGTATTCTAACTGCAACTGAAATGGAATGTGGATTTTATTGATTGTTATCTACTTTGTGGCTCAGTTTTTGTAGCTGAGATGTGAAGCAGACGAAAGGAAGAGTGAAGAAATAAAGTTCTTCACAACTTATTTTTGTTTTGGTGTGTCTAGAGGCCCACAACACCATAGTGGTGGCAACTGTTAATAATCCTTGCTTACCAATAAATATAGAGTCTGTATATGCTTCTTTTTTTTCTGTGAGAAATTATTGTACCTCAGTGGGCTAAAAAGTAGAAAAATATAGTTTCTCTGTCACAGATATTTTTTAACCACTATGAGGTTTTGCACCATTTTTTTGGCATGATTATAAGAAAATTGTGGGAATGCCATGTTCCCTCTCAGACCACAACTATCCTTGGCTAGTCTATTTTCCTCATTCACCAAATAATATTATGTGTTTATTTCATTCAAATGAGCAGTTCTATTAGAACCACAGAATTCTTTCATATAGTTACGAAGTTAAAGGTATATTTTACACGTTTAGTTTTGCTCTTCCTTTGCAATAATTTTTGAAGCCACTAGTAGCAGATTCACAACTTTCTTCTTTCTTTTAGCAATGAGAAATTCAAGGATTATTGCTGTGTATGTAAATGCACATTTTGAATGCCAATTAGTCACTTGATAGGAGGGTAGACGCGCATGCCATACTTCCTGGATATCAGTGCAATGATGCATGACTGATGGCTTCACCTGATGAATTCATTCAGGATGATTAGGGCCTAGGCTAAACCCCTTTGAGAATTCAAATAAGGCATGAGCCCTGGTAGGTTAGGGCAGCTAGTTGGCCAGACTATAGGGGATGGATGCAGGGGAACCATAAAAGGGTCTTCTTACCTTTCCCAGCCAGGTATTTTCTGCATTCTGTTGTCTCCTGTGACTAGAATTTTTAGGGGACCCTTTTTTTTTGCCTGCTTCATAGGATGGATGAAATAAATAGGCCCAATGTTTGGACCGGTTAGGCTATAGCTGAATAGGAATAGGGCAGATTTCTCATGATACGTAGAGTGAATTGATGAGCATTTCCTGGCATCATGCAATGATAAAAGGGCCCTTTCTCTACAGGCCATCATTGTGGTATGGTGGAGTATGTCAGGAAGGAACACAGTACTTAGCAGCCTCAACCAAACCCTTAGTTTTCTGTGTGGCACACTGGGGGAGGTTGATAAGGTTTGGCACTGCTCCTCACAGTTAATGTGGAGACAAAACGAAGCCACCAAAAATTACGGGACAACCATACTTGGGTTTATTTGGTTTATTTAAAGGCTGATATACATTTGCTATTAGAATAAATGGGTGGGATGTTTTAAGGCATGATCTGACACTTCTTCACTGGGGAATAGTGCTGGTGTAACTACGCATACTGAAACAGGTTAGTCATATTAGCACACAATGTCATCCTATTTCAGTCTTTCTTTTGAGGGAAGATTAATTTCTAAATTAAACAAACACGTTAACTGATTTTGAGCATAGCACTTTTTTTGTGTGTTCCCCCCAGAAGCCAAATAAATGTCTTCTGCTTTTGATATTTTCTTGACATGAATCAGGTAATTTGTTGCCAGGAAAGAAGGTCAAAACAGTAGGTAATCAACAAAAATAAATTTTTATTTCATTTTTAAATTTTATATTCTAGATAGTTCTGCTGCATGTGCCTAATCTCAAATGCCAAGTGGAGTCCAGTCCTCACATTTTACACACAGTTTACTGCAAACCTCCCTTTGTCTCACTCTTGTTTCAGAGATGTTACATAAACAGTGACATTTTCATGTATGTAGATACTGTTAAATGCCACAATCTAATCTGTCTAAGCAAATATCTTTTTGCCTCTTTCATTATTCTGTCCTAAACAAGTGCTTCTTTCGAGTACAGACTGTAAAACAAGAAATGGAGCTCACCTGGGGCTGTTTTGCAGCCACAGGGTGAGGAAGCAGTGTTCCCTCTAAGCTGAGTTTGTGTGAGCTCGCTCACAGTTTTTTAGCCTCCAGCTCACAGATTTTTGTCTTAGCTCAAGAAGGATGCCTCCAGAGAAAACTAATTTATGCAGTAGCCAAATCACTCGCTCACAGCTTTAATACCAGTAGCTCACAGAGTAGAATTTTTGCTCACAAGACTCCACAGCTTAGAGGAATCTGAGGAGCAGGGCTGGAAAAGGATCATGCTGCCTTCCAGCTGGAGCCATGGCCGGGAACCTCATTGCAGCAGGGAGAAGCCTCCTGATAGGGGCTCAGCAGCCTTCCTGGCTGGCCAGCCAATTGCTAGCAGCCAGAAGCGAACCTGAAGGACAGCGTCTTCCTTCTGGTTTGTTGCTTCCCTTTTATAGGGCACGCTACTCAGGCCCATCACTCAGACAATTCCAGCCATGGTGGAGAGAAGATTGCTGGAAGAGCGTAGAGGACTGAAGAGAAGAACAAAGCAGAGCAAAAAAGAGGCTAAGGAAGAAGGCCAGGTGGTGATCTTTGGCAGCAGAGTCTGGCAGTAGTTGAGAACAAAGGCTTCAGCAGCTGCAGGGACGCAGTGGCATCAACAGCTGTGAACCAACAAGTGGCCCAGCAGTGGCTGCATTTCTTTGCTTCCCTCCACAGAATTCACCTTTTCCCAACCAGAAATCCCTCCGCCCTTGTTGATATCCTCTCCCTCTTGGGAACCCTCTTTGATCCTAATATTGTCTGGAAGTCAGAAGTTCTAGCTCTTTTAGTGTTATGCACCACTAGGTGGTGAGCTAGACTTGTTTTTAAGGCAAGAGACATTTCAGGGGAGGTTTGCCATTGCTAACCTCTGTGTCACATCCCTGATATTCCTTGGAGGTTGCCCATCCAAATACTGGCCAGGGCTGACCCTGCTTAGCTTCTGAGACCTGATGAGATCAGGCTAGCCTGGGCTATCCATGTCAGGGCACTGGCTGGGGTACCTCACTAGGGCTGGAAGGCTACCTTCAGACTTCCTGGACTAGGTAAAGATACGTTCTGGGATTCCTTACTATAAGCCATCATGTATTCCATTGTCTGCCAGGGCTCCTAGATGCCAGTGTGGTCCAGATAGGCCAGAAAAACCTGCCCATCTGGAGAGGAGTCAACCTCGCCTTGGTTATGGAAGTGGATCTTCGAACTCTTCTCTTGCACTTTACAGGCACATGGCTTTTCTGGTTGGAACGGCTTGTGAGACAGGAATGGCGGGGGCTGCTTCTCCCTGCAAGGTTGACAGTACCAGGAGGAAAGTGAGCAAGGTGATGGGACAGTTCGTGGAGGTGGTATGTAGCTTCATGAATTCCCACCTGGACATTTTCTTCAGGCAAACCACTTGTGCTGGTTGTGCTGGGGGCAGAATGTTTGGCTCCATGGGGTTTGCAATGCCTTTATTTCTTTGGCGGGAACTGAGCAGTTTCCATCCAGCTCTGGTGACAGTTTTAGACTTTGGGCTAGATCCATTTGGGGAGGGAGGCTGTGCCTGTGTGCCTGCGTTCCCCAGGTAGGGATCCCTATGTTGAAAAATTGGCAAAAATACTTCGATATTCAGAGTTTGCAATGGATCTTTGCTTCACTGGAGAGGAGGCATTTCTTTCTGTGTAAAAATCTTTATTTCTAAGGGAAGGGTACACAGGAAAATCTACAAAATAACAAAGATCTAAGGCTACATATCTACAGCTACAGAACAGACCGACCACACGGTCTCACAACAACAGCAACAACAACAATGGAGATTCTTGTTCTTGACCCCTAGAAGGAAATCACCTGAATACATTAACCAATGATTGTGAGTAAACAGACTTAGATTTCCCAGGCTTTATTCCCATTGGCTCTGTGCCAGGTTTTCCTTCCAGGTCAGTCTAAACAATAGCACACAAGGTAAACAGATTAACCCTATAATGACTGAATTAGACCTTGCAACGCACACACATATTTCCAACACCCTTAAGGGCTCTTGGGGGTAGCGCTCTGTAGTGGCATGCCCAAATTGCGAGCTCTTGCCTGGCTGCATTCCCAAGTGGCAAGGGAACCATGCAGAGGCTTGTGCTCATGTAGGACCACTGGGATGCCATTCCTGGTTTACCCCAGCAAGCAGGCTGGGGAAGGGTTTCCATAGATCGACAGGTGGGTCACCTGATGCTATGATCTGAGCCCTATGCTACACCAGTGGTTGTAATCAATAAAGCTGTGGCCTGTTCAACTCCCCCTGGGTTTTTGTGTTCATCTGTGTCCCTTTCCCCCTTTCTGCCTCCTCCCCCTGCCCTTAGAACCACAAAGTTGCAGAGTCTTTCTATCCATGATTGTAACCAATGAGCAGATATCCGTTCTTTTGCAATTAGGAATGAAACTATTTTAAGGAGATTTATTTGGATTATGTCCACTGGACACCATAAATTAATTAAAATTTAAAACCAAACTGACCCCATTATATTCCTGATTGTAGCATATAGACACATTCCTCTCTGTTTCCCACCATTTTGTTACTTACCACATAGTTACTGAAGTGGAAGGGGGTAGTGTGGAAGGCTCTGGGTAAAATTAATACTTGTGAAATTTAGGTTTTAGATCAGGGGTGTCAAACCTATGGTCTGCGAGTGAAAACTGGCCTGGCCAGGCCTTTAATCTGACCTGGGAGTGGGGCTCTCTTCCCCCTCCCCTGCCCATCCTCCCTGTTCTGAGCTTGAGCTTCCTTGGAGTACATAGGGCAGAGAGCAGGGCTGCCTCTGAGACCAGGAAGCAGAGGGCGGGGCTGCCAAACCTCCCAGCCACCCCTCGGGGCTGCCGTCCTCCTCACAGGTGGGAGCAGGGGATGGGGGTTCCTTCTGCTGTGACCCTTGTGCTTCTTTTTTACTTTAAAAATTGCTTTGCAAAAATCCCACTATTCCCCCACCTTTCCAATTTAGGCAGGCACATTTTAAAGATGTGGGGGAGGGAAGGTTTGGGACCAGCCAGGGTTAAAATATAGAGTTCTACAAACTTAAGGGACTCCAGTTTTGCAGAGAAATATTAGTTTTAACATTAGGACTGCCATTCCCTCAATGGGGGTTTGCCCGCTTTAGGGCCCCCAGATCTACTGGCCCCGATCCAGCCGGTGGGGGGAACCCCACCCCCAAAGCACCCTGTTTGTGGTAATGTGCCGGGCATGATGATGTCACACAGAGGTGATGTCATTATGCTGGGCACGTTGCAGGGACGCTCAATCATTTAGGAAAAAACACAGAGTTTTTCCCAGGGGTCGTTTCATGGAAAAAGAGCTAGGGGAACTCATTAGCATAACTCATTAGCATATGCCACACCCCCTGCCATCACCGGAAGTGTGTCATGAGGCCACACGCCCTGCCATCACCGGAAGTGTGTCGTAAGGCCACATCCACCACTCAGTTAGTCTTAGTCTTAAAGGTTAGTCTTAAAGGTGCTATTTGTTAGTCTTAAAGGTGCTATTTGAACTCTTGGACTATTTTGCAGCAAGAGACTAACACAGCTTACTCCTCTGGATCTGTGCCCAATAAGGGATCGATTTGTTCTGTCCCCTTCCGTCCTTACATACGGGTGGAGTGGGAGATTCCAGTGTGTAGTGAGGGAAGGTGCGTACAGTTCTCATGCAGGTCAAATGAGAGTCTGGCGGTCTGACCAGGAAGGAGTCTTCACTGAATGCTAATGACTTCCTGGCAGCCCACAGAAAATGGTCAAGATCTTAGCTGTTGCCTGTGAATGGAGTCAGTTCTGAATTCATTGTTTTCACATCTCCCTCCCTTCCCTTGCCCGAAATCACTACATCCTGCAGTATTCATAACTGGGTCTGTTGAAAAGCACGGGGAAGATTTTTTTTTCTTTTCCAGGTCTGAGCAAGGAACCTTGTCCCCTGCCCGTCAGAATTGGTTTCAGCTCTGCTTTTCATCCTAGTTGAAAGTATGGCTGTGCTGCGTAGAGCTCTGTTTTTGATGTTTAGGAAACAACAAGCAATCCTGATGGGGTGTGTGGAATTCCCCCCCCCCTAAAAACATTTTTTATTTGTCCAAATATTCACTTCCTTAGAAATCCCATTAGGTGCCACTTTTCAGAAGCCTTGGCTTGGTAGCTGCTGCTGCTGACCGGGAGGCTCCTGGCAATTTGTCCAGCAGCTGCAGGCTCGACAAAGTCCAATTTATGTCAAATCCAGCCCTCATAACAAATGAGTTTGACACCGCTGTTTTAGAAGTTGCCATGAATGTGTGCAGGAACCATGGGAAATGTAGTGCCCATGTTGGTGCATGCATGTGTGGATAAACACCATTGAAAGAAGCTGTTTTTAAGGAACTAATTGACTGCTGATGCAGCCTTCAGAACTTTCGTATCCCGAGTCCTCAAAACCACACAGCCTAATTTGTGTATTATGCAAATTGTTTCTTAATTATACACCTCAACCATGTTAATCACATGTTTCCTAGTAGTTGTATCTGTGTAATAATTTACACCACCATTTGCTTATGCCAGCAATGGTCTCTCTTACTGTTAGGCAAACAATTCTTGCTTTGACAGAAAACATATCTGGGAGGGATGAAGTATGCTGCTGTTTCTTACTGTCTCTACTTTTTCTGCTTTCAGTAATCTGCTCTTTACAGTGCAGTCCAAAGCAGAGTTATGCCTTTCTAATTCCACTGAAGTCATGTGGGTTTTGAAGGGTTTAAGTCTGTTTTGGATTGCCACATGAATTAGCATTTGAGGTAGAAGTTCCAAGTATGAGGAGCAGCCTGCTTTCATCCTGGATCTCGTTTGTCATCTGTGTACTGAAACCAAAAAGGTTTGTGGAATTTAGCCATGGTTAGAAGCAAAATGACATATCCCCATAGTCCCCAGAAGGAAGCGTTAGGTATGATCCTGTGTTTACCTACTTGGGAATAAGTCCCACATAATTCAGTGGGGGTTGAGTCCCAAGACAATGCACATGGCATTGCAGCTTCACAGTCCAACATTACCCAGAACTGTACCATATATTTCAGTGGAATTTATTTCCAAGGCAGTGTGCTGTAGACAGCTTTGGGGTCCTAGAAATCAAGCTCCCAACACAATGCAGTGCTCTTAGCTGGACTCTGCCAAAAGTTAGAAGCTAAACCCAGAACTACAAAGTGGTTGGAACACAAATTTATATAATGCATCAGTCCAAAACTTCAGCCAGGCAGCTGCTCAGCTGTCACAGCTGCTGTGCCTTTCTGCAGGGTGCTGGCTGCTCCCAACCAAGTTTCCCATAACTAGTTATTAGCGATAATACCCATGTCAAAGTATATGTTGATGATAATTAACTGGAAGATCATCAAAAGAGTCATAGGCTGCACTCCCATGAACCCTTTCCTGGGAGTAAGCCAAATGGAATAAAATGGGACTTACTTCTGAGTATGCCTACTTAGGTCTGCCCCCATAAGTCAACATTTTAATGCTCCATTCAAATGCTGCTTGCTGTGCTCTCAGCAGCCTTTGGCATATTGCTTCCACTATCAGTCCCACATCTGTAACACTGGGATAATAGTGATTACTGCCAAGGGACACTGTGACGGTGAAATATTTAAAGATGGTGAAGTATAGCTTTGCAAAATGGATATACCACGGTTCCAAGTTCGAACAGAAAATCAGAGCACAGACCAGAATTTGTAGGTCATTTAAGTCAGATGGAAAAGAACCCATATTAGTTAATATATCCAAGACGTGATTTGGCATTATCTGTATACAGGAACCAAATCCAAACTTAGGAAAGTAAAAAGAAATAATATCTCCTGAGTATATGCGGAGGTTTTTTTTAAATCATTCCTACGTTTATCACATTTTTGTGGACTTACTTTTTTGAAGGCATTACTGTGGCAGAATGGGCCCCACAGACACCTCAGTTCTTCTACAGTGGATGTGGATTTGGCCAATTACACTGGACAATAGAAATTAATGTCTTAAGGCTTGTTCTACCACCTTCCACAGAAATCATGACCATTTAGTCTTGCCACCACCAGAGACTTGCAGAAACATGCACAATTACACCTCAGAAAATAAAACCTTCTCTTTCTCTCTGGTCATCTTCAGATGTCCTGCTTTGGGTTCCCCCGCCACCTGAGGCTAGAGGGGTGGCAGTCTTAGAGAGGGCCTTCTTGGTCATGGTGCGGAAACTCTGGAACTCCCTCCCCAGGGAGATTTGTCCATCTTCATCTATTGTCTTCTGCCAGCAGGAGAAGATGTCTTTGTTTTGATGGTGTTCCCTCACAAGCTCTTATTAGCCCTCATATTAGCACTAACTTTAATTAGCCCTTTCCCTGTTTGTATGTTTATGTGTTTATATGTTTTATTTAATTGTTCTGTTCTGAATGTGTTTTTGAGAGAAAGAGAAGCAGAACAATCATAGCAGATATATTTCACTTTCCGTCTTTGTGTTGGCGCCATCTTTCCTTCACCTGGGCCACATCTGGAGGTGTTTCAAGCTAGAACAGACAGAGGCTCACGCCCCATTATCTATGAGGATACACTCCTGGAATTCCTTGCATTCCCAGCAAATGCAGGAATTCTTCCTCTTTCCATGGAAGTCAGACCTTTACATCCTACATGATGAAAAGCTGCAGGCAAGAGCAACTGTCTTTAGGGTGCTAACAAAAGTTACATGTAGTCTGGGAGTTCTGTGCTTCCTGGGTCCAGTTAGCATGCAAGGAAAAGAGGCTACAGTTGATCAGGTACACTCTGAATTTCCTTAATTGGGTAAATACTCTTCAGAGCCATTTCATGTTGGGAAAACAGCACAGGTAGGGGGAGGCTGAAGCTCCCTCTCCCGACTTGCCATGGTCATGATCCGAATCTGGCCCATCTGTGCCTGGGAAGCACAGCCGGGACCCAAAGCAACTTATATTGTTCTCCTCTCCTCCGTTTTATCTTCACAACAACAACCCTGGGAGGTACATTAGGCTGATAGTGTGTGACTATCCCAAGTAGGGTTGCCAGCCTCCAGGTGGGCCCTGGAGATCTCCCGCTTTTACAACTGATCTCCAGCTGAGAGAGATCAGCGCCCCTGGAGAAAATGGCTGCTTTGAAGGGTAGACTCTGTGGCATTGTACCATGCGGAGGTTCCTCCCCTCCTCAAACCCCTCTGTCTCCTGGATCTATCATCATCATCATCATCATCATCATCATCATCATCAATTAGATTTATACCCCGCCCTCCCCACAAGCGGGCTCAAATACCCCCAAAGTCTCCAGGTATTTTCCGACCCAGATCTGTCAACCCTTGTCCCAAGGTCGCCCAGCAAGCTTCCATGGCAGAGTGGAGATTTGAACCTGGGTCTCCTAAATCTTAGTCTAATCACAGCTACTGCAACCTATATTACATAGAAACTTACAGAGCAACCCTGTATATATTCTATATATATTACATATAAACTAACAGAGGAATTCAGCATTACTCTCTTAGGGTGCAGTAACTCTTTGTAGGATTGCACTGAAAGACACATGATCTGGTCAACATGGTTTTAGTGAGATGTCTTGTCAAAATGTGTTAATTCACTGCTCTTGCTGAGGGCAACAGCTTATTGCAGCCCTTGAACACAACAAACAGTTTAATATTCCTCTGTACCTGTCTTCATGATAGCTGGAAAGGAAGCAACCCTGATATATTGATGCTGCCATTCAAGGGACACCGCCTGCCTGAAACTGGAATATTAAAGAGGGATTTGTTTCTTTAATGCACTTCTTAGTGTGCTGAAAATAGACTGCTAAATGTCTTGTATTGACTGATAAAAGTATGCTCAGCAAAAGCACTGGATTGTGATAGCTTCCTTTTGTGGCTTTGTTTCTAAAATCAGCTTGGCTGCTTTTTCCAGCTTGTCACTCTAGCCCATGGAAGTACGACACGATCTCAGACAGCAAGAACAGGGCCTGGGGAAATAGTATTGTGGATTTTATGAGTAACCAGCATGCTTCCAAGTTCAGTTTACTCCGAACATTTTTGTGCCACCTTTCCCAAAGCTCAAGGCAATGTACACAATAAAACATATAAAACTTTTCAAAGCAGAACATTCAAAACCAAAGACAACAAAGAAATGAAAGGGTATAGCAGGGCACACTTCAAATTGTGGTTCTGGGCATGGGGGACATGAGAGGGGGGACACACCTGTAAGGGAATGGATGTCATTGCACAGCTAATTTAATCAGAGACAACATGCTATAAGAACATAATGTCCCATCTGGGTTTACATTCAGAATGGCAGACAAAACTAAGTACTTCATCACACAACGTGAAATATTCTGCTAATGTTTTGCTAATATAAGGTCTGTCTAGACAAGGTCTGCCTTTCCATTACCAGACACGATTACTTTTAAGACCATAAACAGATTAGAGCTGGGGTACTGTCCAGTTCACCAGTTAAGGTCCACATCTCAAGCACAACTCCTAGTGCCCTGCCCATACAAATGAGGCAGACAGTGACAACAGATGGAGGCTCCCTCAGTGATGGCACCCAGCCTGTTGAATACCCTCCCCTTCAAAGCTCAGCTGGTTACATTATTGGCTCTTAGGTACCATGTCAAAAGAGCTGCGGTGGCTGAAGTGGTTAAGACGCTGAACTGCAAGCTGTGGAAGGTTGGTAGTTCAGCAGTTCGGGACCCGAGTGTGCCGCATGATGGAGTGAGCTCCCATCTCTAGTTCCAGCTCCTGCCAACCTAGCAGTTCGAAAGCAAGAAATTGCAAGTAGATAAATAGGGACCACTTCGGTGGGAAGGTAACAGCATTCCGTGCACCTTGGTGTTTAGTCATGCCGGCCACATGACCACGGAAACGTCTTCAGACAGTGCTGGCTCTTCGGCTTTGAAACGGAGATGAGCACCGCAACCCTAGAGTCGGACTCGACTGGCTTTCGAGCAAGGGAACCTTTACCTTTACCTTTACCATGTCAAAATGTGTTGCTCACCCAGGCTTTTAACTGATTTTTATCTCTTTGCTCTGTTCTGTCCCTGCCTTTACACTGTTTGCCTGCCGTGACTCTAATCATGTACTATGGTTGCTGTTTTAAAGTACTGCAGATTGCTTTATTGTTGTCGTTTTGATTTGTATAGTTTATTGAGGTATTTTATTTTTTTAATTTTATGTTGTTGGCTACTTTGGTCTGATTCTGGAGAGCGTGTGACATAGATCTTTTAAATAAAATATTGTATTATGTAATATATGTGATTGTACAAGACTCAACCTTATATATTTATTTATTTACAAAATTTGTATGGCACCTTTCTGCCCTTACAAGGGCCACTAGGGCAGCTAACATTTTAAAACATACATAATAAAACTACATTGTAAAACTATTAAAATCAACCCCCCTTAGTGCACATCATTAAAACAATTAAAAACAGAGTTAACATAAATACAAAACATAAAAAAATAAAAAGTTGGTTAGGAAGGAGAGATCACTGAGGGCAGGCCAAACTAAACTAAGTCTTCACCTGCTGGCAGAAAATGGCAACAGAAGGACACAGATGAATCTCCTTGAGGAGAAAGTTCCTGAGCTTTGGTGCCACAACCAACAAGGTCCTCTCCTGGGCTGCCACCCAGCTAATCTCAGAAGGTGGGGGCACCCAAAGCAGAATTTCCAAAGATGATTGTAGCAGTTGGGCAAGTTCCTGAAGGATTTGGCAGTCTTATAAGTATGTTGGTCCCAAAACTGTATAGGGCTCTGAAGGTCCAGGCCAGCACCTTGAATTGTGCCCAGAGACACACTGGGAGCCAGTGTAGACAGGCCAAGACTGGAGTGATATGGTCCCACTGCAGTCAACATCCTGGCTGCAGCATTCTGTACCTTCTGACTTTTGATCCACCAAGTTCCATCTCTTAAAACAGTAAGAATTGTTCTGCAGAATGTGAGGGTCTTGTAGAACCTCCCCTTTTTACAGGCATCAAGCTGTCCATGGTGATTGTCTATCACAATGACCTTCTCACTATTACCTAGATGTTAATTCTCCCCAACTGTAATAAGGCTCAAAGAAGAAGCAACTCAAGTATACGGTATTGTTAGCATGCTGAAACACTGACTTCCTAATATCAGACTATCAAGAACATGACAGCCTTCTCTCAAAGGCAGTATTCTCATATGCACAAATTCCATTCTAATTACAATTTCCCTACCCTTCCCCCTAGATGCTGCATCCATCTCTCTCCCCACAAAGTATTTTTTCTATTTAAAAGTCCTGACATTTTGTTCTCACTGCATGAAGCCTTTGCATTATTTCATCATACTGTTTATACAAATCCTGCCTACCTAACATTGTTTTTTTAATAAATGTATATTCCATCACCAGTTCTGCCTGAAAATGAACAGGCTGAATCACGTTCTTTTAATGAGGGTTTCAGTTATGGAAGGTATTGGGAAGAAAGTCCTCTATTTTGGGCTCCACAGAACAGCAGCTAGTCATTGTCAATGGTATGGGAATAGCTGAATGAATTATTAACCCTAAAGGGGCAATAAGGATCAATAAATGGTATCATTCTGAACTCACAAGAAGGCTTCTAGTTAATACACGTTGTAGGCTTTGGGTGCTATGGTGGACTAGAAGCAACAACAACTGCTGAGGCTGCTCCTTCTTCAGAACTGCCTTCAATTTACTCTATGAGTGAAGCTATATTTTTATATTCATTATAGATTCCTTTGAAATCTGCTCTGTACCACTATGCGCCTTTTTGTACATCAATAAATAGTTGGCTTAATTTGAACTGTCTCCCTTTTTCTGATCAATGTGCTGTGAAATGTGCCACTTTTAACCATGAAATAAGCAGTTGCTTACTGTGGGGGAAAAGCACAGCTTCTCTTAGACTGCTCCTAAGTGATGTGTGACTGTGACATTTTAATATATTATTTTATATAATGGGTTTCTTCAATGCTTCCTTGTATTATCTCCATCTGTTGCACAGCCATTCAGGGACTGTCAGTATTAAA
Source organism: Gekko japonicus (assembly GCF_001447785.1). Lineage (NCBI taxonomy): Eukaryota > Metazoa > Chordata > Lepidosauria > Squamata > Gekkonidae > Gekko > Gekko japonicus. The sequence continues at coordinate 130,212 of NW_015165881.1, forward strand.
TAAAATTCATTAGTTCTGTTTGTACTTAAACTTGTTTTTATTCTGAGTGATGAACATTTTAGAGTGCATCCTTCATCTTACCTCTATTGAACTCACCTCTGAGTATTACAAAAACGTTATGCCACATTAGCTTGCAGGAGGGAGAAAATTCAAAATGCTATGGCATGTTACAGACCATGAGCACAGTCCAGGAGAAGTTAGGCACTTTTGGTTACGGAGGAAGAAAGTTAACTCTTCCAGTGAACTCAATGATACACCTACATGTTCGACTTTGTTTGGATCAAGCCTCAAGTGATTTTATTGCGACACGAGTTTTCATAAACAAGGACAAAAGAGATTATATAGATGTAAATATGGATTGGGGTGATAGAACACTGGCAGATAACCACCCTAAAATGCAATGGTTTAAGGCCAATATTTGGTGGAGGTAGGCTTGGCTTCCATAAAAGTACTAGAATTCCTTCCTCAGGAGGATTTGCCTGGTGCCAAATCAGCTATCATTTAGGCTGCAATCCCAAGAACACTTTCCTGGGAGTAAGCCTCATTGAATACCATGGAAGTTGTTTCTACGTTTACCTGTTTAGGATTTCTTCCTTAGACACCAGATATAAATGCTTTTTTCACCCAAGACTTTTGCTTACTGTACCTCCCTGCCTTGAAGTATTGCTTTATCTCCATGTGCTGGTATTGTTTTCAGTATTTGATATAATAGATGGTTTCAGCCAAGTGTTGTTGCATTTATATTATTATCTGTTCCTTTATTGCTGTTTTGATTGTTGTTGTTGCTGCCTGATTATTTTTATCCAACTGGTTTTTATTTATATTTACTGGGTTTTTGTTATTGCTATTTGTTTTATCAACTTTTAACTAATGCTGTAAACTGCCTTGGAAACATGTTACTGACAGGAGGGATAAAAATCTATTAAATAAATAAAAACATAAAGTCCTAAAGATAACAGCAATAGAAAACACACCATAACATATAATACATACATAAAAACAGTGCATATAGTATGTGGACCACTACTGTACAAACCTAAGAAACACAGCTGAGCTTGTCAAAAAATACCATGAGAGAATCATTCATTTGCAAAGCTCACCTCTTGTAGATTAATAGTGTCATCTAAAGAAGCCTTCTAAGTCCTTTGACTTCAATGGATTTAGAAGGGTGTAACTTTTCAGGATTACACTGAAAGAAGCCCATTATAGTACCTCACATGAGCATGTTACAATCCTGGAGAGTACATTTTTGTTCTCTGTGGAAACCTGTGAGAATTGGTCTCAAGCTATTTGTATGCTGTGGTTTAGATGGGTAAAAAAATTAAATTTCCAAATGCTGTTCAGGTCAGTGGGATGTTTATGCCACAATGCAATAACATTTAACAAAATTAATAAGCTTTCATGCATCAGATTGGATGACATGGCAATGCATGGATGCCCAGTAGCATGGGAGATAGTGTGCCAGGTAAGAGAAGGAGTAAGATATACCCTTCTCTCATGCTGCTTCTCATCATGCATAGTGCTGGTACATCATCAATACCAGCCTGCCACAAAATGACTTTCTCTGTCATTCTACCATGCTTAAGATGCTTTGTGGGTATGCCCCTATGTGCTAAATTCAATATTTAACTATGCCTTTGAAGATTAGTTTTCAGTAATTTTCAAAACTGGTTAAATATTAATTTCACTGTGTGGAAGTGAATTCAGAAATTGTCTTCATTATGGCAGCCCAAGTGTGTCATAGCGTAGCGACATTTACTTGTCCAAAGTCATTGCATAATATTAACCTCAATCATATCCTAGAAGAACTTTTGTTCTTGAATGGTGCTCCTCTTTCTACAACTATTATTAACATCTAAAATTAAAAACAAAATTAGAAACTGTCTGGCTCCAAAGAAATCTTGGAAGATATTCCCCACTCCTCCACTTGCACCTGCTGATGTGACCTTGAGTCAGTCACAAGCTCTGGCACAGCTGTTCCTGAAAGAGCCGTTTGTGTCAGAGTTCTCTCAGCCCCACCTACCTCACAGGGTGTCTGTTGTGGGGAGGGGAAGGGAAAGGAGTTTGTAAGCCGCTCTGATACTCCAAGTGAAGGGCGGGGTATAAATCCAATCTCTTCTTCTCTTCTTCTTTTATCACTTTTGAATTTTTTTAAAGCCCCCATTTTGTTTTTGATTTCACATTTTTCTGTAAACCTGGGACCCTTTTCAGATTTGTAGAAAGGTCTGTCTTGCCCATTCACAGTTCCAGTCACCAGATTTAAATATCCAAATACTGGCCCACTTCACTATTAGAATATAAGATATCTTGGTTTTCTCCCCAACAGGGACTCAAAATGGCATACAACATCATTCTTCCAACCTCCACATTTTATCCTCACAAAAATGTGTAAGGTAGGATAGGCTGAGAGAGAGAGAAAGATGGCCAAGGATCATCCAGCAGCCTTCCATGACAAAGTAAGAGCTCTGAGCCTGAGTCCTGTAGATTCTAGTTCAGCAATGTGACACTAAACCATGCTGCCTGTCACTGGAATGAGAGGGGCCAGAGAGACTGTTTATCGGGGGGGGGGGGTTGTGATGGCTCGGAAGCTATGGTAGATACCATTGACTTCAAGGGAGCATATTCCTAATATTGGACCTCAGGACATGTGATATATTTAAGCAAGTCTAGATACAATCAGCATGAGTACTGGACATCATTATTTAAGTATTATTTAAGTTCAAGGTGAGTTCAGTGCTTGTTTTTTAAAAATAGACTCTTCTTTTTAAGACTGGCACATGGTTTGATTATATTAAAGTAAAGGTAAAGGTTCCCTTGCTCGAAAGCCAGTCGAGTCCGACTCTAGGGTTGCGGTGCTCATCTCCGTTTCAAAGCCGAAGAGCCAGCGCTGTCCAAAGACGTTTCCGTGGTCATGTGGCCGGCATGACTAAACACCAAGGCGCACGGAATGCTGTTACCTTCCCACTGAAGTGGTACCTATTTATCTACTTGCAATTTCTTGCTTTCGAACTGCTAGGTTGGCAGGAGCTGGAACTAGAGACGGAGCTCACTCCATCATGCGGCAACGCGGGTCTCGAACTGCTGAACTACCAACCTTCCACAGCCTGCAGTTCAGCGTCTTAACCTCTTGAGCCACTGCAGCTCCTTTGATTATATTACATGTTTTTAAAAGGCACATTGCCATTGGGTTTTTTTTAAACCCTCATTATCATGATCAAAGGAATCAGGCTATATCATGTACTTATTCTGATAAGATGGAAGGGAGGTAACGAACAATGGGTACAAGTTCTGGTACCTTTTTGTAGAAATCCATATAGAATTGGATTTCAGATAAGTCTAACCTTGCTCTTACAATCAAAGTATATGGAGAAAGTGGGGAGGAGGATACTGAGTGTCCATGGCTCAGCGGTAGAGCATATTCTCTGCATGCAGGACTCAGGTTCAACCTCTGGTACCTCCATTTACAAGGATCAGGTAGCAGGTGATGTGAAAGACCACTACACAAAACCTAGGAAAGCTGCTGCCCACAGAATAGACACTGCTGACCCCGGTCTGATTCCATACAGGACAGCTACATGTTTGCTCATGTGACCTGTTACTGATTTTCAGATATTGACTGGATCTACTGCAAAAATGCAGATACCCGCAGACGGTGCAGGCAACCCTATGGTGCACTGGGGTTTTGCTCAATAGCTGCAAAATGTTGAGATTGGTGAGAAACCATCATGCCCCTTTCTCTTTACATGGATTTTACACACATCTGTTGTATAAGGGAGGGCTTATGTCTCCCAGGATACATTGAAAAGAGGCAAAAGAGGATAACGGAACAAGAGAAGTACCAAGATGCAGAGGCCAGGAAGATGCTAGAGAGTGCCTATGACTGGCCAACACTCTCATTTCCCTCCTGCTTCGGTCATCACACAGCACAAGACACTAGGATTGGTCCAAAGGTGTCATTTCATGATAAAGGTCACTTCTGCCTCTTTAAAGGGTTTTTTCCTAGATTTCTATAGGCTTCTGTTTCTCATGCTGCGTCCCACACTTTTTGAGGGTCTTCTGAAGCAGGGAGGGATTCTTCCATGAGCAGTGATCCTGCTTGTAGATCTTTGGATAAAACCAATGGTCTTTTTGGTTCCAAGTTGTATCATCTTAACCATATTGTTTTTAATGTTTGATGACCCTGTAGTGAGATGCTTGGTTTTAAGACTTATCTCCAGCTGGGAATGCTATTATTTTATTGCAGTTTCCATGAAGATGAGTGGTCCCTTATGACTCTGCAATCCAAACTCAAAACATAGCAAGGTGTTCGTGCAGGTAACAAGGACTTTTTTTTTTAAACTGAAGCCCATATTACATGAAAGGACTTTGAAGTCCCATGGATTTCAGTGGGAGAGATATAAGCATGTAAGTCACAATTAAATTAAAGGGGTTAATAAGTGATTAATTTTATACATTTATACATTTGACACTGTGTTGTGTAATTGTGCTGTGCAATTTGAATGGAATTGTGTTTATGATATTCATATACTGTAAGTTTTAAAAAATAACATTGTAAGGATCATACCTTTGATTTTCATGCAGATCTTATAGCTTGGAAAATGCTTCCTGGATTATGACCATGGACATTTGGATTACTTCCTGACTCTCTTTTCACACACCTTTTAGGATAAGTAATATATGTGGGGGAGCATTCATTGATATACAATACAGTATATTTCTGCTGGTTGCTTTTTTGTTCATTTCAAACAGCTTTTGTGTCCCACTATTGTAGCAGACTCAGTTAATCTTTGCCTTCACAGATTTTTAAAATATTGTAATGCTTTGTACAATAGGTATTTTCAAGTAATTCATGGAATGAAAGAGAACTTCTTCTGCAATAATATTCTTCTATGAGCCTGCGATAATTGGGGATCATTGCTTAATTGGCAGGTTGCTCTTTCTACCGGGCTGCGTGCCAATCAAATGGAGCTTACAGTATTATAATTAAATATTTTTAGTGCATCCAATATGAGTGTCTTGGCTCTTATTGTCTTTTATATCATTTTCTGGGGGTATCAGAACAATTCAGGCATTTGTCAGTGTGATATTAATAATTATAATTTAATAAATAAAATCAGTGATGATTGGAAAATCTGGCTTCAACAGCACAAAAAGCTTCGGATGAATGCCAGGATTACTTTTCTTTGACTCGTTCCTTATATTTTTAAGGTAACGTCCCACGTGAAGCTTTCCTACTGCCTGTATTTCAGCAGTAATAGAGTAGGATCATAATACTTTGCCTGAAGTATTATTATTGCTTAACTAAACACAGCACGGTTCAAAATCAGCAAATGTAGTGTTTTGCAAAATGTGATGAAATTTGTTTACCCACTGCTTGCAGGCTAGGCTTTGCTTCAAGTAGGTACTTCCCCCAAAGCCATGTAGTGAGTAGGTCTTTTTCAGCCATGTGGGAGCCTCATCTCATTGTGATATCCCATGCTGCAATGGTAAGCATCTGTGTGTGTGTGTGTGTGTGTGTGTGTGTGTGTATATATATATAAATTAACATTTATGTCTTCCAATAATTTACTCTCAAGGCAGGTTACAAAGAATATAATGAGAAGGTTATTAATATAATAACCAGCCCTCTAGTTGTCTCAGAACCTGATTGCTGGGCAAAGACCATGGGGTCCACCTGTGAAGTGTTTGGAGAAGCCTGCACTGTGGGTATCTCAGGGCCCGCAAAGGACCCTTCTTCATTTGAGGTGTCAGTATCAGTGGAGCTGGGGAGAGACATTACAGGATGGGGAGGGTGGAGTTTGGGGAGGGGAGGGAGTTCAGCAG
>NW_015165881.1:136048-142046 GCF_001447785.1 Gekko japonicus
TAGCATCTACCCGACAAATATGACACCCCCCCCCGGGAACTGATCAGTTGTAATTCTAGAAGAACTCCAGGCCCCAGTGTGTCAACCCTATTCCCGGACCAGAACTTTAAAAAATCCAGTTGGGGGAGACAATATAGTATGGTGCTGAGAGGGGGACCAACTGACAAAATTGGGGGAACAAATTTCCAGAGGCCCTTGTCCATTAAATCATGTGATTCAATAGGTTATTTGGGTTCACTTTGATTATTGGGTGTACAGTGGAAAAGGAGACTTTTGTCCAGGGGGCTGTAGTGGCTCTCAGCCTCCCTGAGCAGCAGTATCTCTTTCCACACATTCTCCAGTCCTTCACTGAACCATCCCTTCCCTCTCATATAGCAGACTTGGAGTCCTATTGGTATAATGAGCAAGAAAAATGGGACATAGGACCATGAGGAAACGCAGCTGGTTCTCGTCCCACTTCAGTGGGAGGTCTAAAGGTCTTTGATGCAAGCTTGCATTTCTAGTCTTTATAGACCAGGACAATACAATGCTTAGAGCTGCCAGCCTCCAGCTGGGGTCTGGAGATCTCCCAGAGAACTATCTCCAGACAAAAGAGATAAATCTACATGGAGAAAATTGCTGCTTTGAATGACATTACACCCTGATGAGGTCCTTCCCCACCCTAACCCCCACCCTACCCAGGATCTACCCTCAAACATCGAGGTGGCAATCTCAACAATGCTAGTCCCTTTGGCTTCTAAGGGCTATGAGGAAAGGAATATTGGTTCTGTTACTGAAATCAGTGGCCTCCCTTTGGCTTTAGAAAGGAAGGCTCAAGGGCATCAAGAAGGATTTTTGATGTACAGGTTGCTCATTTTTATCCTTTGCCAAGCCAGCATCTGTCAAGCCTGCTGAAAATGTGCCGCATTCTCTTGCTAATCTTATTAAGAACAACAAAGTAAACAAGTCAAGACTCCAAAATGAAAGCTGAGTCATGTTCTAGGAATACTTTTGTACATAGTGTGTGCGCGTGTGTGTTTGCAAAAACAACCTACTTTTCTGGTAAAGATTAATTTGAATATTATAATAAAGGCACACTCTGTGTTCCAAGAACACTCAAGACAATGCATTTGAATTGGATATTTGGATTTCTTCCATTCTTAAGCCAGGCTAATTTCACAGTTATTTATCTCTTTTACCATTACATGCTGGTGGCATGCTTGAATAACTTCAGAATTCTGTTAATTAAAAGTGAAATGTGAAGGTTCATAAATCTTGAAGTATCTAGCAGATAATGTCCATAGACTTAATAGAAATAATTAAGTGAAATTATGAGAACTCCCCCCTACAGTCTAGGGATGCCAGCCTCCAGGTTAGGGTTGCCAGCTCTGGGTTGGAAAATACCTGGAGACTGTGGGGGTGGATCCAGGAGAGGGTGGGGTTTGGGGAGGGGAAGGGAAGGGAAGGGGAGGGGCCTGAGCATGGTACAATGCCATAGAGTCCACCCTTCAAAGCAGCCATTTTCTCCGTTATAAAACAGGGAGATCCCCAGGCCCCACCTGAAGGCTGGCAACCCTACGGCAGGTGAGACCTCAGGGTCCCCTGGAATTACACTCATCTCCAGAATACAGTAATAAGTTCCCCTGGAGAAAACAGATGCTTTGGAGGGTGGACTCTATGGCATTTTACCCCACTGAGTTCCCTGTCCTCCCCAGATTCCACCCCCAAATCTCCAGGCATTTCCCAACCTGGATCTGGCAACCCTATGCCCCCATACCCCTACACCCCCATCATCAGTGTTCAATCTGACATTAGAAGTTTGACATTAGAAGGTCTCGATTAGAAGGTCTACATGACAGGAACAACCTGGGGAAAGGCCAGTGGTACAAACAATACTTAGTAGTAACTCGTAAAGTAGATAGGGATTTTTCCTCTCTTTCTTGTTCTGAATATTTGTCTTCTCATTAAATTTTGTAGCATACTTTCTGTTTCACACAAGTCCCATTAAATAATCTAATGGCATGTTTGCATTGGAGACCTTTTATGAAGTCATTTCTCAACTAAACTGCTCAATGTTTACAGAAGGTACAGACAACTTTTCAGCCACAGTGGTCCTTTGAGTTATGACAAAGAGAGACTACATATGACCCACAATAAATCATGATTCCTTATTGTGTCTCTGGTTTTGAAGAAACGGACAGAGGAAATAGGAGACTGGATTTGGCCTAAGGGCCAAAATACATGATGGATACAAATGTGCGGAACAAAACCCATTTGAAGAAATGGGAAGGCTTGTGCAAACTGAGCATCTGCATAATTAAACATCTGGTGGTGGACTACATGATTCAGACTGAAATAGTTGCCAACATGGAAGGATAGAGATAAGCTAGCTCCCCTTGCGATAGGAGAATAATGCCACCCTTTCTAAAGGTATGAACTATGATGACGGGGCTTTATGATTGGAGGGTCCTATGATCCTTTGGGCAGAGGATTAGACAAACAGACGTGTCATTTATGTTTTGGGAGCAATGTCCGTAATGTAGAAAACTTATTATGGACAGAATTTATTAGGAATGTGTGCTGGTTTATTAATTAAGGGGAAAAACAAATAGAGCACTAACTGGGAATATTTGGAACATGAATGGGCAAAATATTAACCGTTGGTAATACTTACATCTTCATGTTATTCTTAAGATTTCAAAGAGATCAGAGCAAGGGGGAGATGGAGAATAGGGAATACATAACTGATCTGGATGATTTCCAAACAGTAGGGCAGGAAAAGACCTTCATACTGATAGATCCTTTCTTCCATGTTTCCTTGAGCTAGGCTTTTTGGATTTCTGTGGTGCTGAATGTCCGTCCTTCTTGCTGATCTGTAATGCTGACTGCTTCATTAGGTTGCCAGTTGCCAGCCGTGGTGGTCCCTTCGTCACATCAGCATTGCCTGACTTTCATCAGGTGCCACTCGCCCCCATCCTCTATGTAATACTGTTTGTTTTCTTGGAGTGCCAAATGTCTTTTTGTGCCCATTCTGTAATGGAGAATGTTAACCGACTCTAAAATTGTCTCCTATCTACATAAACTTTGGTGGACAGAACCCCTGAGGCAAAGAGTGCGATCTCTGAGCCGTTCATTTCAATCTGCCCGGTTCTCCCAGATTAGAGTCCGCACACTTAACCACTACACCAAACTGGCTCTAGGCTTTTGGATTTCTGTGGTGCTGAACGTCCGTCCTTCTTGCTGATCTGTAATGCTGACTGCTTCATTAGGTTGCCAGTTGCCAGCCGTGGTGGTCCCTTCGTCACATCAGCATTGCCTGACTTTCATCAGGTGCCACTCGCCCCCATCCTCTATGTAATACTGTTTGTTTTCTTGGAGTGCCAAATGTCTTTTTGTGCCCATTCTGTAATGGAGAATGTTAACCGACTCTAAAATTGTCTCCTATCTACATAAAATTTGGTGGACAGAACCCCAGAGGCAAAGAGTGCGATCTCTGAGCCGTTCATTTCGATCTGCTGGGGATGGGAGTTACAGCTAGAAGTGGGTTTCCTATTGGAACCAGTGTTAAATGAAAACAGATAAATAATTAGAATGAATGTTTCAATGATTGGAAAAGAAAGGTAATGTTTGCACTGAAAATGAACATTTTAAAATTACACACTCCTGGAATTTTTACATAGTTTTGTAAAAGCATAACTGTGTATATGTATCTTAAGCTTCAGCCATCCCTGCCTTGAATTTCAGATATATGTTTTTGAGGAAGAAAGATCTCCTAGCAATATAAAGTGCGTAACAGCATGTAATCCTCTCAAAAGAAAACAGATGTAAGAGCTGTTTTGTAGAAATGTAATATACAACATCATTCTGTTCTGAAAAATGAAATTGTTGCATAAAGGGGCTTTAATCACCACTATGGATTACTGATTCTGGTTTTCAACTCTGTGTACTATTGAATAAAATAATTTACTTGTGACTAGAAGCTTATGATACTGTTGCAGCATACTGTGGGGATAATAGCTTGGTCTTAACTTCACTGATTATCATCGTAGGGCAGGCAAAGCAAACAAGTAAACGTCAGGGGTATGAGTACTCCAAAGCCATTGAGAAAGAAATACCTCTTATAGGCTCCGATCACACACAAAAGTTGCCGTGGGATACTCACAGATACTGGGTGGATTTAACAGGTGTGATCACACAAGCACATCTGGCAAGCATCACACACCCATTGGCAAGCTGTCGCATCCTGCCAAAGATCTGCAGTTAAAAGCTACTGCAGAAACCCCACTATTTTATGCTTGGGACGGGCCACAGATGGACGTCCTCCGTCTGATCGCTCCAGCGCCGCATGAAGTGTGCCGGAAACGTGTGCCAACAAACTGCTACCCCCGATTCCCTGTCGTCGTGTCTGATTGTGTTCGGCCGGGTCACAAGCGTGGCGCAGCAAAAAGCCACGCCTCCCCCCGCGTTCTCTGGCCAGTGTGAATGGGACCATGGTCCCCATCTTAGTGCAGATGGTAAGAACATTCAGAAGATCTTAATGGGAAGGCAGGTTCCTACGGGAGAAGGCAGTCCTTCAGATATCAAGAACCCAAATAATACAGAGCATTAAAGTAAAAATCAGCTTTGACATTGAATTGCACATTGAAACAGTTTTGTTTGTCTGTCCCAAGAAGATTGCTGAATTATCTTCTGAATTGTCTTTACCTTGCATAATAAGCTGCTGACTGTTGGCTGTCTTCTTAAAATCTCAGTTGCTGCCTTGTAATTTTTTTTTATCACTGGCATTATTTTAGGACACATGTTGAATTATGATTGACTTTTTCATTATTGTGACCTTCTTTCAGCTGTGGAAACATGAGAGATATTCCTTTTCCCTCCCCTGTTCTGCAGCAGTGAGAAATTCCTGAGTGCATACTCCCTGGGTTTCATTCCTTTGCATAAGAGAGCTCTGGAGACTTTACAGTGTAATATTTTTGCTTTATTTATAAGTAGCAATGCCAGAGTCCCAATAAGCTGCTTACATGATTTTGTCCTGCTTATATGAAAAGTGGCTGGACTGTCTATCATCTGCCAGGTTAAAAGGTGGCAACTTGACATGTGCCTCATTCTAACTCTGTATGGTCAGAACCAGGGGTCATTTCCTGCAGGAGTGCACAGGAGCGGAGCTCCGGCAGTAAAGAACCCAGGGGGTGGGAACATGCAACAAGCCCCACCCCCTGCTCCCAGCAGCCCTCAGTCAGAGCAGGAAGCAGCCAGGTAAGTTGCAGAGCTCCCCCCAGCCCCCCGGTCCAAAACAGTCCAGTGGTGGTATATGCAAATAAGTTATGCTAATGAATTATGCTAATGAGCTCCTACACCTCTTTTTCTACGAAATGACTCCTGGTCAGAACAGTAATACAGTACAGTGCTTTTGAGGCCCTACCACTTTCAGCCTGCAGGTGGGGAAATTGCATTTTGGGGCCCCGCATGGTGTTCCTTCCTTTACAAAATCAGCACGTCAGTAAGAATAGTTCTAGTTTAGTTTCTCCCTGTCTTGCTAAGTTTTGACTTGCAGAGTGTCCTTTATTATGAAAGGGCATTCAGTCACGGTATCTCTTGCCTGCAGTTTGAAATAGGATAGTCTCAACAAGGCAAAACTGTACATCTTGATTTTTCTGCACGTGAATGCTGTTCCATCACCATAGACTATTTTATTTTGATTCCATAGATTTATTTTAGCATCACTCTCTCAAACCTACTTTAGAAAGCAATGTCTGTGCCTTGCCGGACTAATTGATAGCAAATAGCCACGCCAAGCATTCCTTTTTAAAGCCCTGAAAACGTCATCAATGTAAATGTTATCCATATAATATTTGCCCATTTTATGTTAAAATCCCACCTTGTTGTGAAATAGGTGAAGCTGTGTAAAGGAAATGAAAATGAATTTTTTATAGGGTTTGAGGCAGCGCAAATGCTTGCCACAACCTCATTTGACAAACCTGTTTCAAGGGCCTGTCCACAGATTGAAGATTCACTCTTT
>NW_015165881.1:142059-161382 GCF_001447785.1 Gekko japonicus
CTTCAATTTGCATTCTTGGGCCTATAAATGTTTTATGACCTCCCTCTATGAGCACTCACAACCAGGAGGAGGTAATGCAAAATTGATCTGTGTATTAAAACTGCTGAGCCAAGTGGGCATCTGATTACGCTTTGGAGATTCAACAGGACTTCATAGATACAAATCCATTCACTTGTCGACTCTCCCAAATCCAAGGCAGTTGCTGGTTGTTGAAATTGCTTAATACTGCTTAGGCGCCAGTGTTTTTCCACTGTCAACCAGTGAGTCAATTATTGGGGTCTGTGACACCACTGTGTAAATCGAAAGCCTGGTGATATCTGTGGTGCTCATCTAGAACTCCTGTGCACACAGGCTTCCCCGTGTGCTTCAGTGCACAAGTAGTGGTGTGTGCCCAGCCCATCTGTGCCCAAAGCTGGCCACTCTATACAAGTAAATGGGGAAAAGCCCTTGAAGGACACAGAGTTTTTTGTGTATATGAAAGCCCTCATAATTCATCCAAAATCCATGGACTAGGTCCCTGCATTTGTGCTTTGATTCCTGAACTTTTATAAATTTGGTAAAGCCTCATTGAGCGATTGTCATTGCAGAGATCCTATCTTTAGAAAGAAAGCACTATCAATAGTTTCTATAGTACCTTTAAGCAGACTGTTCTGTGAAGTGTATTACTGCCGTGCTCTCAGCAACCTTAAGGATGATTCCAAATTTACAGATGGAAAATGAGATGACCCAGAACATTAGTTGGCTTTGTTTCTTAATAGCAGGCCTGCTTGATGTGACTGTACTTAAATCCATTTGCAGAAACAGAAAAAGTTTGACAAATCAGACTTCGTTTCTTTGATATGGATGTACTTGATATGTATTTGCTTCTCCAATGTACAAAACATATAACATCTACACACACACTATATATAGGTGTGTGTATGTGTGTATCTATGTATATATAGATAATAGGAAGAAGTAGGCTTCCCAAGTCCCCCCGGGGGGTGGGGAAACCCCTGTCCCAGAGGCCCGTTCCCCACTGCCGCCGGATCAGGCCCCCGGGGGAACTCCACCCCGACACTGGGGGCGGGGTCACGCCAATCTGAGGGAAAACTCTATGGTTTTCCCTTGTATGGCCATGGCCCCGCCCCCAGCATGCCTGCCGTCATCATGTCACTGGTGACATGCATGTGGCACACCAGACACCGGCCGGGAGCCCCCCGCTCCGGCAGAAGATCGACTTGGCAATCCTAGGAAGAAGGGAACATTACTAGCCTTTTCCCCTCCTTGCCATTTTGTAATGAATATGTATTTGTAACCCACTAAGACATATTGTTTATTTATTTAAAACATTTATTAACCACCTTTCATCCTTATGGAGCTCAAGGTGGCTTACAAGATAAATAAAACACACGGTAAAATCCATTAAAAAACACAAAACCAACATATAAAATCACTACTCAGGACTGCTACTCAACTTTGCCAAATGCAGTCCTAAATAAAAACGTCTTCCATTTCCTTCCTCAGGATTGAAAGTGGGGAGTCAAGTGTTCCTCCCCTGGGGAGGTTGTTCCATAACCATGTGGCTGCCACCGAAAAGTCCTTCTCTTGTGTACCTTCCAGATGAGCTTCTTCAATTGATGGATCAGTCAGGAGGGCCTCTCCCTCTGATCTTAAGTCCTGAGCAGGAACATATGGGAGAAGACAGTAATCTGAATCCCTATTAATGAAAAACTAATTTTTCTAAAATTGGATATGGCTCCCTTCATTGAAAATTTTGGGGGGTTGCCTTATACTGAAACTACCCATTGATCTATCAAGGTTAGCATTGGCAGACTCTCTAGGGTCTCAAGTATGGGTCTTTCATACCCCTAGCTGGAGATACTAATAAGTGAACCCAGGCCCTTCTGCATGGAAATGATGCTCTAGCATTGTGCCATGACCCTACTCCTAGCATTTACTTTTGAATAATGCCTTCTCAAAGGAGCATGACTTCTGTACACTAAAACAGTCACAGATTATTCTACCGTAGTATTTTAGCAGGCTGATCTTTTCCACTTTTGCTGTGCCATCAAATGTGTGTCTATGTCTCCAGTTTCTTTCTTTCTTTTTATATTCATTTATATTCTTATTAGATGTTTCAGGGTTTTTTTTTTTGCTTTTCACTGTTGGCTTTGTAGATGCAAATGTACAGCTATGCATTATTTCAATACGCAGCGTACACTATTTAATTTGAACATATAATGCAATGGCAATCATATGAATAATATATGAATCACACTGATTTAGTGACACACCAAGAGCTTTGGAAAGTATCTGTTTTGTGGGAGAAAACTGAGAAAATGGTGAAAAAAAACCCTCAAAATAAAGAATTGTGGGTTCAGTGTGAGCAAGGGTGAAGTGAAACTGAAATGGTGATTTTGGGTTCGTTCACAGCAAAGACAGGAATGTATCTCTGAGGATGCCAGCACAACAGGCATTTCTAGAGTGGCTGGTAGATGAAGTTATACCACTTTGGTGCATTAGTCTGTCTCATGCTTTGTTATGATCATTTTCTAATCCATTCTTGTGTTTGTTGCAGAGGCGATTCACACATCTGCATTTATACACCTGTTTTCCCAGATGTGCTGAGTGTATATGGCTGAGGAAAGCCCACACATTTGGACATTGTTTCAGAGGGCAGCTGTATCGATCTGCAGTAGGACAGCTAGTTTCGAGTCCAGTAGCACCTTAGAGACCAACAAGATTTCCAGGGAGTGAGCTTTCGAGAGTGAAAGCTCCCTTCATCAGATACAGCTGGACTTTGTGTGATCATTTTAATTTTTAAAAATTACTCCATAGCTAGTTGTTATCACTTAAAAGGGGATTTCATTGAAGCAGCCTTAGCTACAAAGAGAATAATAAATTTTTGTCTATTCCCCTGCAATCCAGTTAAGATCAAGGGGGACTGTTGAGTGCTTTAGACTTTTGAAAAATTGGACAGGGTCTTAAATAGAATATTACAGCCTCAATGTCTTAAAAGAAACCTTTAATCGTCTGAAAGTTGCATGGCCTGTTGCTCCTGATCCATATTACCCCCAGAAATTTACAACGTTAACACGGAAAACATTTTACCCAAATATATAATCCATCCAGGGCTTGCCTGTGTTTAAAGGTGCTGTTCCGACAGGATAATGGCAGCTACATCAACAGAACAACACTTCCACTGGCAAAGCAGGGCAGTATCATTTTGGTATTTCTCCTTTCCCACTGTAGACACCCCACTTTTTCACACATATTTTTCTGAGGGTATTTTGACCACCAGGGACAGAATGGGCTGTGTTCAGTGGGCTGCAGCAGGAAAGGTGAGACAGAGAAGACTCACTCTGTCAACTTCTCTGTACTGGCAGTGCTCTGGACTCATCCCAAAGTGTCCAAATTCTTCCCACCTGAATTTTTTTCTAAAAAATCAGAATCTGTCTGTTTCATTGAATTTTTAGTTGACTGTTTTAGGTCTTTCACTTGTAGCTTTGAGAACCAATGGCTTTTTCCAGTGAAGAAATATCAGCCAATGTTATGAGTCAACAACGTAACAAAGGATGGGTCAGACAGCTGAGCAGTAGGTTATGAAAAATGCTACTTTTAAACCTCTAAACCCCAAATCACAGGTGTGAATATTCATTCATTTATTATTCATTAATTTAATGTCTGGATTGTCCTCCCCCCGAAGGGCTCAGGGTGGTGTACATCATGCTCAAAACATACAATACTTAGTTAAAAGCATCAAACAATCAATAATTAATCAGAATAAAACCATTGACAAATCTATCTTTGATGGTGTTCAGTATGTAATTTCTTCCTCCGTGGGCTGGGTCATGGGCTGGGTCTGTCCTCAAACATACATTTGCTGACTGTTCAAAGAATTCTAAAAGGAGGTCAGGTTTTCCCATTCTCAAAGGCACCTAAGAAAACTTGGTAAGCTTTGGATGAGATTTTACTGTAAAAGAAAGTAAACAGGGAAGGCATCAATTATTTGTACTGGGAACAATGCTAGTTAATTTGCACCCCCATAAATGATCAGATAAAATAGCAAATTAGCAACTTTGCAGATAAATTGTTTAGAAAATTAAAAAATCCCTAAATGATTGCAAAGTGCTTTGGCTTATACCGAACATTCTAAACCAGAGATGTCAAACTCATTTGTTACAAGGGCCAGATCTGACATGAATGTCACTTTATCAGGCTGCACCATGTGTGCCACAAAATGTAACACTAGGTACAGTATATATAAACTTTATAAAGTACGCAAGCAAACCCAATTAACAAAATTATATTTTACTCAAAAGACAAACATGCTTTAAACATTAACACTCTTATAGTATTTCCTCAAAGTATCTCCCTGATGCCCACCCTCCCACTTCCACCACCTGTTACACATTAGCACTGGGACAATATACAGGGACATAATGCATATCCTCTGTCAACTGGCAATAAAAGTAATGACCAGTTGCTTGCATGCTGGATAATAGCCTTGGAAGGTCCAGTTCCAGCCCGTAGGCTATATGTTTGACACCCCTGTACTAAACTGTTGAAGCCAATCTCTACCTGTGGCCTTAAACATTTTTTTTAAAGATCCAGATGTTACCTTTCAGTGCTCATTGGATTAGCTCCATGGAGAAAACATTAACTGACCATTCTGAGTCATCAGCATAACAAAAGATTCTTCCAGTCAGGTAAATTAAAGTTTTAAAACAATACAGTTAACCTCAAACCCTGAGCAACAGGAATATTTATATTTTTCCATTGCAGTTTGTCTGCAAGTTGAATGTGTCCAGCAACTGTGATGTCAGCCCCTAGTTTAAAAGAATTAATTGGTGTTTAAGTCATGCCTACAAACTTTTCTGCCTAGTGCTGTACAATCAGCTGAGGAAGCAGCAAAGTCTTGCACATCAAGCAAGGTCTACATCTTGTACTGGCAAATTGGCAGCAAGGTTCAAGGATTTCAGACAAGCATGCAGGCAAGAAAAAAACAGGGTCAAGGGTCAAGGCAAGAACTGAATCTGGAATCTCCACAAGGGGCAAGCTGGGTTTAGAAAGCTGGAGTTTAGCAATCAGCTGCTTTGTAGGCTAAAGAGCGAGCTGGTTAAAGAAGATGTTGAACAATGAAAGGCCGGGACTCAACTGCTGGATTATATAGAGAACTGAGAGTCCCATTGTTTCCTGTAACTAGGACTAGGTTCCTGATCTTGCAAAGATCTATAGAGTTGCTTCTTCTTCCTGAGAATAGCTAGAGTGTTGGAGGCCCTGAGCTGCTAAGCATGTACTCCTTTGCCTGGTCCAGGCTTTGTCTCTCCATCTGTCTTCTCCATTCCCAGGTTACAGGGAGAGATTCTGAAGGTGGATAAGGTGGAAAGGTCCACTGAGTGGTTTTCTTGTCTGCTGGTCCTAAGGGAACTTGAATAGGATCCTGCTGTTGGAGAGGAGGCATGGTATTATAAAGTTTCCCCCACTTCGCTTTTTCTTTTCTTAGCTGGGCAGTCTCTTTTCTTCTTATTTGTTTTGCTGTCTGTTCCACCCAGTTGTTTAAATGTGCATAGACATATTCTGACACAGCCTAGGGTACTGAGGAACTGACAAAAATCCTTTGTGTATGTCACATGAGAGGCTGATAGTAATTCAAACCAACAAACTGCTTTAGGGTCAGGAAAGTATCAGATTTGGAACTTGACAGGTGAACAGGCAACAGGAATGAGGTAGCTTTGTATAATTATAAACAATAGATAGTTTGTCACAATAAAGTAGCTGTTTGGTCCTACAGACAGGTCTTTAATAAAACTGTGGAGAGATCTTTCTTGGCAGCCACCAAGGCATAAACTTATTTGTTGTGAACATTTGTACATGTTCCAATTTTCCTTCTTAAATGCTTGACAGGGATCGCCCCCCTCTACTAGGAGCTATTTCCCTCAGAGAAGGACTACTGATCCCACTTGCCTAATTCAGGATCCTCCTCGATTTTCTCACTCTGCTTAATTCCCTTCTTAACTGAACTGACTGTCCCTCTCAACTGTCAGTCTTAACTGCAACTCTCAGCTGTAGAATTCCATTTGAACCTTCTGTCCCTTCTGTCAGACAGGGTTAAAGCACTGAAAATTCACTGTCCATTACAGAGGTCTAACCTAGGAGCTTTTGGAGTGCTCACAGACATGGGCATAGTGGAAACCACGAGAAGCTCTTCTTCGGAGGAGACTTCTGAAGAGTCTTCACCCCATGTGTAGTTGGGGCTTGGGCAAGCCTTGACAGCTTAACCAAAATGGCTTTGTAAAGTATTTGTCATCTATCTCAGTTATATGCACATGGAGTGGGGAAATTAATGGGTTCTAGTACACCGTTGAGAGTTGCTTGACTGATTGTATCAAGGATGTTGGCAATGATTTAATGCCTTATTTATGCCATAAAATTTGGCTACTGTGATGTGATACTTTAAGGAATGTCAACTTTAATGTCTGTCTGTACTTTAAATTATTAGAAATGCTGAATTCAGTCAGCCAAGTGAAGCAGTATGTCCCATCACCCTAGATAGCTCCCCCTGGTTCCTGACAAACACACCACCAGTCCAAAGTTATGTCTATCTCAGCATAAAAGAAAGATGCCCAGGGTTGATTTCATTAGCAATCTGAGCCTTGGTAGTACTCCTCATTCACAGTGCTTACTAAAGAATGGAGGAATGCATTATAAGCCACCAATATTAACAAGACTAAGGAATATGAACGTTGATGGCATCAGTAGGCATTGTTGTATATAGAGAAGAAGCTATACACCTCAGACAGAAGGGTTCTAACTTTTCTCACAATGCATTGTGGGATAGCCCATGCCTGACAGATACTTTCTTATTTGCTATCCTACCTTGTAAATATTCCAGGGAGAAGTTTTTATTTTCTCTGTCAATTTTGAGTTTACCCTGTAAACCTGGAAGAGACTCTATAAAGAACTTGTATAGTTTGGTTGTTGATTTTGTTTTGAAGATGCATCATTTATAGGAAGTTGATAAATCTCACAAATAAACTTTACCCGAATAGCATGCTCTGCAAGGGTGGAGGACAGAGGCTGAGACTTAAACTTTCCCCACACAAACAATAGTAAAGAACACACACTTATACACTCAGTGGGGCAAAAGAAATCACTGATGATGAAGGATCAGAGAACCACTGATTCAGGATATCAGAGTTCTCACATGTCATTATATTATTTAAAAGTGCTGACGCCATAAGAAGCAGGGGCATAAATAGATCATGTGAAAACAGAACTGGCAGGCAGGCAGAGAAAGCACCTGCCTGGCGAAGCACCTGCCTGAATGGCTCACCTGACAAAACAAAAGTCCAGTGGCACCATCAACCCTCACAACATTTATTTCAGTAGGAGCTTTTGTGGCACCTTGAAGACTAACAACATTATTTCTGTGGGTGTCTTTGTAAGTCTCCGCTCACTCCCTCAGATATGTCAATGGCAGATCATATATCAGTAGTGGGAGCTAAATAAATGTTGTTAGTCTTTAAAGGCGCCATTGGACTTCTGTTGTATCTTGCTATAATAGACCAACATAGCTACCCCTTTGCAATCTACCTGACAGGGTCTGAATTGCTCCCACACTATTGTTTTGCAGAATGTGTAAAATGGAACTCATCAAGAAGGCATTTTTATAAAGGGAATAGCGCGGCATGAAAATGTGGAATTCTGCGGGCATTTTGAGTTTCCATAAAGGTTTTAGTTTTAAAGGTTCTGTCATCCGTTTCTAGTTTTAGTGCCTGAGAACTTTTGAAAGGCAGCTTTCTTTTCCTCTCTGCTTTTTTTTAATTTAACTTTTTATTTCAGATCACATTGTACAGCCACAAGTAACAGTTTTAAAATACAACGAACTCACAACTGACATTAGAATAACAATGCAAGTAACGAAATAATGCACATCTCTCAGCCTTAACTTGGAGACCATCTACGAGACACAAGTATATTGCGTTACTGACCCAGGGGGCTAGGGGTACCGGTATCAATCCTTCCCGACATACAATCTGAGTAAGGTGTCATAGCGTGAGCCATCTGTGATATTGTGAGTTTGCTGGTAGGATATCGTGCGTAGTAAGGTAAGAGAAAATCAGAAACCAAATCGAATCAAATTTAGAGACACAAGAAAGAGAGGTTTGGGCCCTGTCCAGCCTGTCAGTGATTTTGGCCATCACAAATTGATCCCAAACTTTGTCAAACCAGGCTGATAAAGTTGGCTGTGAGGGTGCTCTCCAAAGAGACGCTATTGTTAGTCGAGCAGTAGCCAGTAGTAGCGCAATAATTTCCCTACTTCTGCTGTCTATTTCTGTGTTCCAATGATTTAGCAAAAAGATCTCAGGTTTGAAGTCGAGATTGTGCGAAGTTATATGAAAAATCTGTTCTCTAACCATCTTTCAGAAATTGCCGATTACCGGGCACTCCCACCAACAGTGCAGGTAGGTACCAATCTGTCCGCAGCCCCTCCAGCAACCGGGGTCGTTGCTTCTGCTTATTTTGTGTAGCTGGTGTGGGGTCATATACCAACGAGAGTAAGTCTTGAAAAATTGAAAACGTACATTAAAAATGTTGGAGGTATTGGCCGGAGAGGACCAGACCATGTTCCAGTTCACCTCCCCCCATTGTACTAATAGCTCCTCTTCCCACCGGTGTTGGAAGTTGAACTTTGGAGCATTCTCCCCCAAGATGATCGTCCGGTATATCTTGGATATCATGCCCTTCGGGGAGTTAGGGTATTGCCTGATGATGTTTTCCAAGGTTGTTAGCTCTCTCCTAAAAATGCCCAATTCCGTGAGGTGCTAATTGAGGTTCTTCAGCTGCAAATACTCAAACCAGTGGGTCTGCTTTCCTAGCTTCATATCAAAGAATTGCTTGTCCCGGAACGCGTCTTTGTCCCTTAAGTCACGAACACGGCCGAACCCTGCTGCCTTCCACTCTCTGAATGCCCCCGGGGCTAAGCCTGGCAGGAACCAGTCGTGGCCTGTGAACGTGGACATCGGTGAAATCCCCTCTGCTTTATACTGCATTGTTTACAGGATGGATTATACTCTTGGTGTTTCACTATTCTCTGTGAAATCCAGTTTGTGGGATGTATTGTTCATTGTTCTTTAAATAGTAATCCATATTTTACTGCATTGTTTGTCATATGTATTACATGGTATTGCATTGTCTTTTATAACTCTGTAACCTGTCTTGCTCCTGCCAACCTAGCAGTTTGAAAGCAAGAAATTGCAAGTAGATAAATAGGTACCACTGTGGTGGGAAGGTAACAGCGTTCCGTGCGCCACATGACCACGGAAACGTCTTCGGACAGCGCCGGCTCTTCGGCTTTGAAACGGAGATGAGCACCGCAACCCTAGAGTCGGATTCGACTGGCTTTCGAGCAAGGGAACCTTTACCTTTACCTTTAACCTGTCTTGAGACTCAACAAGAAAAATGGATGGTGAATTAAATAAATAGATAAATAATACTACTTGCTATTGCAGCATGCCACCATTTCAAACATACATCCAGAAATAAATTTTATTATTTATATTATACATTTATATTGCACCTTTCATAGGATTCCTAGAAGATCTCCCATCTGGACACTGCCCAGTCTTATGTCTCCTTAGCCTCAGCTTCCAATCCTACTCTGGATAACATGAAACCAATGACAACAACCAGGGGTCATTTCGTAGAAAAAGAGCTAGGGGGACTCATTAGCATAACTCATTAGCATATGCCACACCCCCTGACATCACCGGAAGTGTGTCCTCCCCACAGACGGCGGCGACCTCCAGCGGGCACCAGCAGGGAGCTCCAGGCCCCGCCCTCCCGCACCTCACCCGGGGGGATGGCGTCCCCCCGCGTCCCCCCCCCAAATGACCCCTGACAACAACTGTTGGATTGATATCTTAATGCAACTACCGGTAGTTTAATGCTGATATTCAAAAATCCAACTAAAAAAATAAAGTGATTCATAATCTGAATTTTTTTTTTTGCAAACATAAACATTAAAAAATACATCTGTTCCCATCTTTGTGGGACTACAAGAATTCGGGTTGCTTACAGAAGCAGGCAAAGCTTTTTGCTGCTTAGTTCACTGCTGAATAATAGGAAGATCATTTCCATTACTGATTGTACATCATTGTATTGATGGTTAATAGTATTGGTTTATTTTGTTGTATAAGCAGGGTATAAAATTGTAAAACAGGAAGAACCCTTCAGCTAATGCAACTGAAGAATAACCCCTGGTCTCCAAGCAAAAAACCTGTAAAAACCAGGAGTGCCTTTTGCCTTAACCCCCCCTCCATCTGTTTAAACTGGCTCAGAAACCTTGGCACCAAGAGCGGCCTTTCCCTGGTGTCCACTTGTATCGCTGTGGAATCATTTTGTGCTATTTGCTTGTGCTGAAAGAGCAGGTGGCAAGTATTTTACTATCTAAACATTACTTACTCAACAGTCAGTGATTTAGGGTTCAACCAGAAGAAGAAGTCATCCCCTGGTGTAATTATGGTTATTTGATCAATGGCCTTGACATTTTTACATTTTCTGCATGACGGAGAGGCAGGAGAAAAAGATCCAGTTTTAAGATTTGCCCTTTTAAGAAATTAGAAAATTAAAAATTAATCTGGCTGAGGATCACACCCGCCCCCAGTGAGGGATTTTTAGATGTCGTTCCACCTTGGTAAAGGGCAGCAGTCTTGCTAACCCTGCTCTCCATTAGGCTCCTGCTCTCATCCTGAGACACCACTTTTAACATTTTGATAGTGCCATGAAGTGAAAAGGTAAAAGCTTATCAAGAATGCCTAAACATGGCATTCTGCTAATGCTACAAGAGCCAGGCAGTCTTTTAGGAATGGACTTAGCTAGAGCATAAAACTAGCTCCCCTTCCATAAGCAGTGATGAATAATCAATTGTTGGGCTGCGAAAATGTTTTCTAGCTTGACTCTCTGAAACAGGACCATGGAAACAGGGCTAGGCTTAGCTCATGCAGGCTGAAACCCTCCACACCAAGAGGCAGATTTTAGCATATCATCATCATCATCATCATCATCAGCAGCAGCAGCAGCAGCAGCAGCAGCAGCAGCAGCAGCAGCAGCAGCAGCAGCAGCAGTAGCAGTTCGGTGCATCTGAGATCCTTGACTGAAAAGGAATGGCACGACTTGTGTTAAAGCAAAATCACTGTACTTGAGAGCCAGTTGGATGTAGTGGCTAAGAGCACAGACTCTGATCTGGGAGAGCTGGGTTTGATTCCCCACTCCTCTACAAGCAGCTTCTGGTGTGACCTTGGGTCAGTTACAAGTTGTGTCAGAGCTGTTCTCTCATGAGCAGTTCTCAAAAAGGCTCTCTCAGCCCCACCTACCTCAGAGGGTGTCTGTTGTGGGGAGGGGAAGGGAAAGGAGATAATAAACCACTCTGAGACTCTGAGTGAAGGGCGGGGTATAAATCCAATCTATTCTCTATTCTCTTCTCTAAAAGGGGAGGAAAATAGTCAACTGTCATGTTTTGGCATGATCTGATTCATTGCAAGTGCAAGACCCATGCACCAAGGATTCCCACGGACTCAAAAAAGCCCATTTTTTACTCTCCCTCATCAGTGTATGTATGCAAGCCTCTAGACAATATAAATGGACCATTGGGGTGAATGGGGGAGGGGTCTGAGTGTATCACCCATAGCCACTCTCTCACTTTGATACATGTTTGGCATGTCACATGCACCTAGCAGAAGAGGACTGCTAGCTGGGGAATGGAAGGTGTGCAAAGATCTAATATTCACCATAATGGCCTCTAGTAGTACTGATATCCATGCACATGTTTGCAGCGACTGGTAGAACCAATTAGAGGTGCAGGTGTGCAGAAACATTGGTTTGAGTTGGGTCTAATTTAGACACTACTATATGAACAAGGTTTTTTAAATCCTCTTGTACCTCTGAAGTCTTGTATGCTCTGGTTCCAAAACTGGGACATGCGGAAGGTCTATGAGATGTGAGATCCTAGATGAAGAGGCGCTTCCTTACTCCTTACCTATGTTCTGTTCCTTCTTACGTATTTGTTATTTACTTTTAAAATGTAATCATTCAGGAAGATATTTTCATAAAGGAAACAGGGTTGTAGTTTATTGGTTATCTTGTTTTTGCTGCATTGTTTTCTGATTTGTGTAATCCAGTTTTTGCAATATGATATGTTCTTTTGCGTGTTTTTTCTAATTTTGCAATCCAGTATTATTACATTGTTTAGTTGATGTCTTACCTTGTTTCTGTAGCACCGCTTTAAAGTTTTGCAAAGTGCATTTTGTCTGAATAGGCTTTAAGGCCTTTGTAAAGAATCTGCCAATACAGTCTGTGGGAAGAGGAATCATGGCTTTGCAAACAGATGTACAGAGGTTCCAAAAGGAACATGGCCGGTTTGCCTTCAGTTCCCCCCTTTAGCCAAAGGTGGATGGTCATACGCTGGAGAACAATTTCAAGGTTCAAGACTTGCTGTACCTTGAGTTTTGACATTTTCTGACCACCTATTTGTTGTATGTTTCTTGTGCTGGATACAGCAGATTCAACTGCATCCAGTCCTCCGTCTTGTTAGTCCTCCCCTTGCCAAACACTTGTCACTATGCCTGAGGGTTGTCATTGCCATTATTTTAAAATATCTTTTGGTTTTAATGCAAAAAAATGTGAATGGGGAACATCTGCCTGCACAAGGAACTTCTTGACTGGCACAGACTAACTTCTGCCATTCATACCTCTAGAATATGTTCACAACACATTAAATTATTGGAAGGATTTTTTTTAAGGCAAAGGATGAATGAAGGACTAAGCAGATAAACATACATGTAGAAGTATTTTTTAAACAAAAAAAGTATTGTAGTCCCCCTGAATCATGGGAAGAGTGGAAAAAAACAAATGAGAACAGGCACAGTGTAGTAGAGTGCTGAACTAGCATCTGGGAGATCCATGTTCGAATCCCCACTCTGCCATAAAACTCACTGGGTAAGTTTGGGCCAGTCACATACGCTCGGCCTGACCTTTTGTGAGGATACAATGGGGGGGGGAGCACACAGTTGGAAGCTGCTTTGGGTCTCCATTGGGGAGAAACTTGGGATGTAAATATTGAAATAAATAAATGAATGAACATACCATATTACAATAGTTTCCATATTACAATAGATATATTTATCATTGAAACTGAAATGTTGGTCTCACATCACAGATGAAAAACCAACTGTTTTTATTTTCTGTCTATCTTGTGAGACAGTTGTCATCCTGTTACCATAAAGCTGGCCAATTGTGAGAGCCAGTTTGGTATAGTGGTTAGGAGCGCCGACTCTAATCTGGGAGAACCGGGTTTGATTCCCCACACCTCTCTCAGAGCTGTTCTCGAAAGAGCAGTTCTCAAAAGAGCTCTCTCAGCCCCACCTACCTCACAGGATGTCTGTTGTGGGGAAGGGAAGGGAAAGGAGATTGTAAGCTGCTCTGAGATTTCGGGTAGTGAAGGGCAGGGTAGAAACCCAATCTCCTCCTCCTCCTCCTCCTCCTCCTCTACGTAACTGATCAGAGCACTGTTTAGAGCTACCTTACCATGAAGCATGTCCGTTCCACCTTGGTTTGTTTTAAGAGCAAACTGTTACCTGTGCCCAAATCTTGAAAGATTAAAAAGTTGCATGAGCACCATCCCCCCCCCCATTTCTGTAACTGTTCACTTAACACAAGTGGGAAGTCCTCAGGAAGAAGTGTTATTTAAATGTTGCTCCCACAGGCCATATGTATTGCTAAATATTGTACTGAAGAAAATAATCCTCCACTTTCCTCTTTATTTTAGTCAGTACAATATGTTTCCAAGATGTTTGTTTTCCTTTTAGAAATATCTCAGCAATTAAGTTTCTTTGCCAGGGTGTCTGTGGCCAGGAGAGAAGTTGACCTAGTTAGGAGGCAAAGATAGTTTCAAAGGAAGCATGAGATATTTGGTAGAGAGATGGGGTCAAAGGCAGAGAGACAAGGGCACAGTCAAGGGCAGCGGATGCGCACACCAGTCAGGCTAGGGTGTCAGTTTGGGTGCTATGCTCTCTCAGGAGCCAGCAAACATACTGAAACCCTGTGTGATTTTAGCAGTTCTTGGGACAGGGTAAAAAAACCTGACTATTCAGATTTTGTTCTTTCTCTTATGGGGCATTCCAGTAGTTTTATCTGGAACTGGGGATACTTGCTATGACACATTTATGTATTTACATTACTTCATTTATGAGATTTCTATCCGGCTTCTCAGCAGAATCATCCTGAGATGGCTTCACTGCTGACATTTTCTAGTTCTAGTGAGTCTATACTCATACAACTGTCATATAAAACAAAGTTTGAGTCCAGTGGCACCTTTAAGACCAACAAAGTTTCAGTCAAGGGTTGAGCTTTTGTGTGCCTGCACACTTCTTCAGATAATAGTGATACAAGACACCCTCAACCATTACAAATAGGTAGAGAGAGGATCCCAGCCAAGTTCAGTCTCCAGCATCTCCCAATAATGGAAGTTACCAGTCCATACATATGGGTAGAGGGTGAGCAACAAATCAGCATACAATGTTATGAAGATGGCAACTCTACATAATAGGATTACAGTAGGAGCTGCGGTGGCTCAAGTGGATAAGACGCTGAACTGCAGGCTGTGGAAGGGCGGTAGTTCAGCAGTTCGAGACCCGAGTTGCCGCATGACCGAGTGTGCTCCCGTCTCTAGTTCCAGTTCCTGCCAACCTAGCAGTTCGAAAGCAAGAAATTGCAAGTAGATAAATAGGTACCACTTCGGTGGGAAGGTAACAGTGTTCCGTGCACCTTGGCGTTTAGTCATGCCGGCCACATGACCATGGAAATGTCTTCAGACAGTGCTGGCTCTTTGTCTTTGAAACGGAGATGAGCACCGCAACCCTAGAGTCAGATTCGACTGGCTTTTGAGCAAGGAAACCTTTACCTTTACCTTTTTAAAGTGATATACAGTAGTATTGACCACAGTCTCTAATCATATTATCCAAGTAAGCTTGTGAACCATTTTTGTACAATGAAACCTTATTACCTGTGCAGAGAAGCCTTCGTGAATAATTCCATTTTGCATGGTTTGTGGAAAGCCAGAAGAGTGGAAGCCTTCCTGATCTCCTCAGGTAGGCCATTCCATAAGACAGGAGCCACAACAGAGAAAACAGGCAGTCGATGGAATGTCCACAGAATGAGAGTAATATGCATGCTCCGTCTAGCTCCTGATATTAGCTGAGCTGTGTCATTCTGCACCAGCTGGAGTGTTCACATTGATTCTGAGGGGAGACCAATGTACAATGCATTACAGTAGTCTAGTCTCGATGTTAATGTAGTGTGGATCCAGGTGGCCAGATCATCCGTATCAATGTAAGGGGCAATCTTGTGGGCTAGGCTGAGTTGGTAGAAATTTTTTTTGGCAGGTGCATTAACTCACTTCTCCAATGATAAGGTTGGATTCAGTGCCCTCATGGGATTGTACATATAGGAGAAGTATTACAAGTATGTGCCGGGCTAATTCTTGGGACTAGTAGTAATTAACTTGGTTATTTTAAGATATCTGATGTGTCTTTTGCTATGGAAACAGGTCTACAGATGTGTAAAATGCTCAGCTTCGGTTGTTGAGAATTCATAGTAGTTGTCTTTCCAACGTATAACGCTGCCTGTTCATATCTTATTATTTTACTTCTTTTAGCAGGGCAGGATTTTGACAGTACAAGGTCCTTCTCTAAACTAGCATTTGCACCCTGTTCATTTGCTCCTTCATTTAGCATTTGCTCTATTAAATACTGGGTTCTGGACGCATTGCAGTGATCAGCTCTAGTTTATGTAGTGATTTCAGGAACATGACAAGAACACCCAGCAGGGTTTGAGCCCTACTTATAAAGCATGCAAACACCCCACACACCCCACACCCACTCCCAAGGATAGGCTATTTACATTACACTGCTTATCTATAGGCTGTTTCCAGGATCCTGGTCAGTTATTGTTCTTGGGGAGCAAGTTCACCCAGTTCCACAGTCAGGGATGGCTTAGGCTCAATACATAACATGCTCCTTATTAATATGTTTCACATTCCCAGGTCCATGCCAGAGTACCTTGTTCTGCTGGAATAAACTGTGTGTGAACACCTGTTAGTCTCTTCTGGTACACAGTTATTTTCAGCTGCCTAATCCTGGTGAAGTAGTGACAGACTTCACGTTCCTGGGATCCCAGATCACCGCAGACTGTGACAGCAGCCATGAAATTAAAAGACGCCTGCTCCTTGAGAGGAAAGCGATGGCGAACCTAAACAGCATGATGAAAAGTAGAGACATCACCCTGCCAACAAAAGTCCGCATGGTCAAAGCAATGGTATTCCCAGTAGTCATGTATGGCTGCGAGAGTTGGACTATAAGGAAGGCCGAGCGCCGAAGAATAGATTATTTTGAACTATGGTGCTGGAGAAGACACTTGAGAGTCCCTTGGACTGCAAAAAGATCAAATCAGTCAATCCTAAAAGAAATCAACCCTGACTGTTCCCTGGAAGGCCAGATAATGAAACTGAAGCTCAAATACTTTGGCCACCAAATGAGAAGGGAGCACTCACTGGAGAAGACCCTGATGCCGGGAAAGATTGAAGGTCAAAGAAGACGGGGACGGCAAAGGATGAGATGGTTAGACAGTGTCATAGATGCAATGAACATGAAGTTGAGCAAACTTCAGAGGACGGCGGAAGACAGGAGGGCCTGGTGGGAGCTGGTCCATGGGGTCGCAAAGAGTTGGATTCGACTGTGCGACTGAACAACAAAAATCCTGGTGAAAGAGGGGAAACGCTTGGGGGCATTGCTGTAGTCAAGCTGCTTAAAATATGCATGGTATCTCTGCACCCTTTACAAGCATTCTTTACAACACCCCCTCACCTTCAGACTGGGAAATACAGAGTCAGAGGTCTCCATTCCTACTCCTGCCTGACGAAGGGAACTGTGACTCTCAAAAGTTTGTATCCTGAAAGTCTTGTTGGTCTCTGAGATACCACTGGACTCGAATATAACTGTTGGAAGGAAAGAAACCAGGATTTTTTTTTTCTGGGGGAACGTGCCAGAATGGAGTTCTGGAACCTCTTCGATAAAATTCTTTTAAAAATGTTTAAAAGTTCACGAATTTTCAGTATACAGACTGAAAACTTTGTTTCCCTCTCGAGAGTTCCGGCACCTCCCCCCCAAAAAAAAAGCTCTGAAAGAAACCATTCTTTACTTCTAAAATTCTCTTCTGATGTACCATTGAATAGAAACAGTTCTCTATTGAATAGATATTTATCTTACCATCTTGCTCAGAGGTGGCAGAACCATATTCTAACTGCTTTGCCCTGTGTTAAATGGGATGATAAAGTGCGAGAGATCCCTCAGTTACACTGCTCGCAAAGTTGCCTGCCAGTTCCAAAAAACAGTAGAAATGATGCCATTCTTAAAGAATCGCATTGCTCTGCTGACCTCCCATCCTACATTCATTATAACTTGAACATAATTCATACACTTGCCTGGACAAAAATCCTATACATGAACCAATGCCAAAAATGCAGCATAGTCCCCATGCTTGTGAACGTTGTGAAGATATTTATGGAACTCCTGGTGTTCTTTTGTTCAGCAATAGCAATATGTGTTGCTCTGGTCTCAGGTTACGGGGGGCAGCTCTCTGGCCCCCTACCTGTTGTGATGGATTCCCTCAGCTACATTAAGGCTCTAGGTGAGGCCAGGATATGGCCCCCTATTTTTATTGAAGCCCCCCCATGGTTCCTCTGCCTAGATATCTCTGATTGCTAGGGTTGCCAACTCTGGTCTGTGAATGTCCTGGATCCTTGAGGGTAGTGCCTGGGGAAGGAAGAGTTTCAGGAAGTGGTGGCGGCTACAAGCATAGATGGCTTCAAAAGGGAATTAGATAAGCATATGGAGCAGAGGTCCATCAGTGGCTATTAGCCACAAGGTATAGATAGGGGCTCTGGGGCAAGTGATGCTCTGTCTTCTTGGTGCCTGGGGGGGGCAACAGTGGGAGGACTTCTAATGTCCTGGCCCCACTGGTGGACCTCCTGATGGCACTGGTATTTCTGGCCACTGTGTGACACAGAGTGTTGTACTGAATGGGCCTTTGGCCTGATCCAACATTGGCATCTCTTATGTTCTTATGTTCTTAGGAAAGGAGGGAGCTTAGCCGTGATGTGATGCTACAGACTCCACCCTCCAAAGCTGCCATTCCCACCAAGGGACCTGGTTTCTTTGCAATCCGTTGTAATTCTGGGAGACCTCCAGGCTTCCTCTTGAATTTTGTAATTTGATCTTCATCTCCACAGTGCTTTCTTTATTGACTCCCTCCAAACCCACCCGTTTTATTTCCCCAAGTGGATTTAAAAAACGAAAAACAAAACCCCGCTGGCTCCCTGCCCGCCCCTCTCATCTCCATGTCCTGGCTTTAATCAGACACTTCCTCTCTTCAATTAGTCTCTTGCCATACCCCGATGTCTATTACAGACACTTTTTTGCATTTGCCTGCCACTCCGAATTTTCTCAGTGTTTGAGTCGAGGCAGTATAAGACCAAGGCTGACCTTGCCCCTTTTTTGTCATTAGTTGATGGCCATAGCCCTAGACTTGGCTCTTCTCTTATTCCTTTGTTATTATATGCAGATGACACGGTTCTTTTGTCTACTTCTCGTGTTGTCTACTCCTCGTTGTCATAAATATTGCGTGATTAACGGATTGGAGTTGAATTATGAAAAATCAAAGGTATTAGTCCTTCCCTATTCCCGAAAATCTTACGTGGATTATTAATGGCAACAAACTTGAACAGGTTAAGCACGTCAAATAACTGGGCATTTATTTCCAATCCAATGCTACTTGGTCCTACCATCGTTAAAATGGCTATTAATGTAGCTAAAGTTAGTGCTGCAGCAATTTCTCGCTTTTATTTTTCTGTTCGAGGTAACCAGTATGTGCCAGCTGCACTTAAAGCCTTCAATGCTAAAACTGGAACTCAGTTACTGTATGGGGTACCTCTCTGGATTGACGCAATGGACATTTTGGTTGAACGTGTCCACTCTACCTTTCTTTGAAAGATCATGGGGGTACCTATGTATGTCCCATATGCTGCTTTATGTTTGGAGTGCGGTCAGAATTTGCTGGCTACTAAGGTCCACACTATTAAATTTTGGTTACGACTCCATTTCAACTCTGACCCCTTCAGTTATATGTACCAACTACTTTTTGAATCTGTTAATTCCAGATGACTATCTTACATCGAAGCCAAAATAAGTGCCCTGAATTTGTCCCTAGAATCCTTATATATGCTTT
>NW_015165881.1:161605-165242 GCF_001447785.1 Gekko japonicus
TTCCAAGGTATTCCCTGTCCTAGCAGGTGCTGTCCTTGTATGAAGGACTGTGTTGAAACTGTTGCCCATGTCCTCCTCCAGTGCCCTCTGTATTTGGCATCCTGTCGGGATCTTCTATATCCCATATTAGGCCAATTTTTAGAGACCCCTGATGATTTTAAGCTCCTTTTTTTGCTCAATAATCCAGATACAGAAATAACTGAAATTGTAGCGAAGTTTCTCTGCAGTGCCATGGTCCTACGGCCTGATAAGTGATATTATGAATTAGGTTTTATTATAATGTTACTCTGTTATTTTAATTTTACTCTGCATGATTTTGTATTTAGATTACTGTATCTTTATTTATATGCCAATAAAAGGCTTTAGATAGATGGATAAGACCAAGGCAAAACAGCATCCAAATAACCTGGGGCAACAGCAGGCTGAAACCAGGCTGACCACTGAAGGGAGGTAATGTAATGCAGAAGGGGGGGGGGAAATGGAATAAAAAGAAGGTTGAATTCGATTTTAGTGCAGAATGGGGGGAAAAAACCTGGATTAAAAAGAAGGTTGAATCCAATTTTAGTGCAGGTTTGCTTGGAGGACACTACGGTGAACATGGATTAAAAGGAGAGTGCAGAAAGGGCCAATGACTGAGGTGACTTTCTGGCCAAGTGGAAAGCACCTCACACACTGGTTTAAACTTTCCACTCTAGCTGGGGCAATGTCAGGATGCAAATGAGCCCAAGGGATGCGATGCCCCTTCATGAACTCTTACAGGGGAATGAGAAGGAGAAGGCTGGGGTAGGGATTTCAATTCAAATAACCATTAGGAACCATATCTCTACACTAACTGCATGTGCTGGCTGAGACACCTACTAAATGCCCATTTCCACAGATATTGCCAGTAGACTTACATCTCCAGTATCTTCAGTTCCGAAGATGTATTACCTGGAGGCCACTATAGGACCTAATTGAGACAATACAGGTGTTCATGAGTAATGAAACAACTACTCTCCAAGCCTGTCAGGGTTAATACAGAGATGGAATAATACAGATGAAGACTTAAAAGAGATGAGGCACATGTGTAAATTGACAAAGGAAACTTTAATGCACTGTAACATTGAAATTTATCTAAATTCAATATTGTTAAACATTCTTAAAGATCAGATGAATTATACATGAAGTATATGGATTATTCGTCCCAAGGAAACCATAGTGACATTTCTGTCTGTCACTTAGTATGACAAGGTTAGCATGTTTTATTCAAAATTTTTAAACAGTGAAATGATTTGTATGCATTACTCTTTCTTTGGATTGTCAGAGAAAGCAGAAGGGAAACAGTTAGTCTATGACACAAAGTCAGCTTTTGTATAAAAAATTGACACTGTAAGGTTGCTTCCGATGCACATAAAACTCATACTTTAGTTTTCTGCTCTTCTGGAAAAAATAGTAACAACACAAAGAAAAGCCAGCATCAAGAAACCCAAGCAACCATGTGGAGGTGGGATTATATGATTCTGGGTAGAGGAGAATATACTTATAAATGGTATGTTCTGAGTAGTGAACATCTGGTTGTTGCTCATTGAGAATTAGATGACATTAAAAATGCCTAGGTCCAAGAGCTGGAGTGCTTGGTGTTCAGTGATAATTTAGATATTGTAGGTATCTCAGAAGCATGGTAGAATGGGGAAAAACTATGGCATATAGTCATTCCTGGGTATAAGCTCTATAGGCAGTACAGGGAGGGATGGGTTGGTGTTGTGTTGTACATCAAAGAGGGCATAGAATCAAATAAGTTAGAATACATTAGGGGAATTAACTCCCCAACAAAAGTGATACTAGGCCCTAAGGGTTACTTGAAAGTGGAGGTGTAGTATCGCCCACCTGATCAAACCCTTGAGGCTGATCCTGAGATGCAGAATGAAATAAGGTAGGTGACTGAAGCAGATAATACTATTATATTGGGAGACTTCAGCTACCCTCACATTGACTGGGTAAACATGTGCTTGAGTCATGCTATTTCTAGTCATCATAAATGACTGTGTACTGGAACATTTGGTCACACAGAGCCAACTAGAGTGGTAGTGATTTTGGAATTGGTTCTGAATGGGTCTCAAGACCCGGTTATGACATATGAACCCTCATAAACATTAAAAATGCCCAGGTCCAAGAGCTGGAGTGCTTGGTATTCAATGATAATTTAGATATTGTAGGTATCTCAGAAGCATGGTAGAATGGGGAAAAACTATGGCATCTAGTCACCTGGGTATAAGCTCTATAGGCAGTACAGGGAGGGATGGGGTGGTGTTGTACATCAAAGAGGCCATAGAATCAAATGTTAGAATACATTAGGGGAATTAACTCCCCAACAGAAGTGGTACTAGGCCCTAAGGGTTACTTGAAAGTGGAGGTGTACTATCGCCCACCTGATCAAACCATTGAGGCTGATCTTGAGATGCAGAATGAAATAAGGTAGGTGACTGAAGCAGATAATACTATTATATTGGGAGACTTCAGCTACCCTCACATTGACTGGGTAAACATGTGCTTGAGTCATGCTATTTCTAGTCATCATAAATGACTGTGTACTGGAACATTTGGTCACACAGAGCCAACTAGAGTGGTAGTGATTTTGGAATTGGTTCTGAATGGGTCTCAAGACCCGGTGAGGGATGTAGAGATTATTACACCAATAGGGAACAGCGACCACAATGTTCAGTATTCAGATCAATGGAAAGTTAACCCTAAAAACCAAAATGGTAACATCTGATTTCCAAAGAGGGAACTTTACAAAAATGAGGGGAATAGTAAAAAGGAAGCTGAAGGGAAACAAAAGAAAGTCAAATCTATAGAGGATTCTTGGAAGATATTTAAAATTGCATTAATTGAAGTCTAAATAGAATGCACTCCAAAGGTTAGGAAAGGCATTGCCAAGTCTAAAAGAAGGCCTGCATGGTTAACAATTCAAGTCAAGGAAGCTATAAAAATAAAGAGGCTTCTTTTGAAAAGTGGGAGGTCTGGCCCAATTAATTGAACAGGAGGGACCACAGACTCTGGCAAAAGAAATGTGAGTTAATAATCAGGCACCTTGAGTCATGCTGTAAAAATGAAATTTCTAGTCATCATAAATGACTGTGCCCTGGAACATTTGGTCGCACAGAGCCAACCAGAGTGGTACTGATTTTGGAATTGGTTCTGAATGGGTCTCAAGACCCGGTGAGGGATGTAGAGATTATTACACCAATAGGGAACAGCGACCACAATGTTCAGTATTCAGATCAATGGAAAGTTAACCCTAAAAACCAAAATGGTAACATCTGATTTCCAAAGAGGGAACTTTACAAAAATGAGGGGAATAGTAAAAAGGAAGCTGAAGGGAAACAAAAGAAAGTCAAATCTATAGAGGATTCTTGGAAGATATTTAAAATTGCACTAATTGAAGCCTAAATATGCATTCCAAAGGTTAGGAAAGGCATTGCCAAGTCTAAAAGAAGGCCTGCATGGTTAACAATTCAAGTCAAGGAAGCTATAAAAATAAAGAGGCTTCTTTTGAAAAGTGGGAGGTCTGGCCCAATTAATTGAACAGGAGGGACCACAGACTCTGGCAAAAGAAATGTGAGTTAATAATCAGGCATGCAAAAAGAGATTTTGAGAA
>NW_015165881.1:165258-211266 GCF_001447785.1 Gekko japonicus
CTAGGCACCGGTGGAGAGCGATCAGACGCCGGTTTGCATCAGAAGCCACCGTTGCACTGAGTTTACCACCACTAGGGACCTAGTGGCAGAGTGCAACGGTGTACAGCTCTTTATAACAGATAGAGTGGGAAGACAGATGTTCCCCGTCTGAACGCTGGTAGGTACATCGATTGCAACCGGCACAGAATCCGTTGTAAAGGCTGCGTCTGAACGCACCCAAAGAGTGATTAACACATGGAATTCACTGCCACAGGAGGTGGTGGTGGCTACAAGCATAGTCAGCTTCAAGAGGGAATTAGATAAGCATATGAAGCAGAAGTCCATCAGTGGCTATTAGCCACAAGGTATAGATGGGAACTCTCAGGCTGGGGCAAGTGATGCACTGTATTCTTGGTGCTTGGGGGGCAACAATGGGAGGGCTCCTAGTGTCCTGGCCCCACTGCTGGACCTCCTGATGGCACCTGGTAGGACTGGATGGGCCATTGGCCTGATCCAACATTGGCTTCTTTTATGTTCTTATGGCATACACTATATACTTATTAAGGAACTCAGATGTGAGATTGTTGATCTACTAACCTGTATATGTAACCGATCACTAAATTCAGCTGCAGTAACAGAAGACTGGAGAGTAGCAAATGTGACTCCAGTTTTAAAAAAAAGGGATCCAGAGGGGAACCAGGAAATTACAGTCATCCTAACATCTTACCCAGGAAAATTGGTAGAAACTGTAATCAAAGATAGAATTGTTAAGCACATAGAGGGACAAAGCTTACTGAGGGAAAATTTATTTATTTATTTATCTATCTATTACTTCAATTTATAGCCCGCTCTCCCCACGAGCAGGCTCAGGGCGGCTTACATTATTTGGTACTAGTACCATAAAATCATATACAAAAGTTAAAACATTAACACATTACACAGTCTGACAATTAAAGTGCTAGTGGTAGTAGTTGTCTTTCAGTACTTAAGATGGCATCCTGTATGGTAAACAACAATTATTTCCAATTAAGTGGTCTTCGGCATTGCGCGATGGTATGGCACAAGTACCAGGCTGGGGCCAACCCACACCCACCGGAGTTGGTGGTAAGGGTGTGGCAGCTCCTAATTGAAAGCCTGGTGGAAGAACTCCATCTTGCAGGCCCTGAAGAACTGTAAAAGATCCTGTAGGGCCCTGATGTATTCCAGGTGCTCATTCCACCAATGTAGAGCTGCCACTGAAAAGGCCCTGGCCCTAGTGGCCGCAAGTCTGGCGTCCTGGGATGGTCAGACGATGTTCTGATCCTGACTGTAGTGCTCTCTGGGGTATGTATGGAGAAAGGCGGTCCCTCAGTTATGTTGGACCCTAGCCATATAGGGCTCTAAACATAAGTAACAGCACCTTGAAGCGAATTCGGTATGCTATTGGCAGCCAGTGCAGTGCCTTCAGCACAGGCCGGATGTGCTACCATTTAGGGAGGCCCATCAAAAGCCTGGCCATGGCATTCTGCACTAGCTGCAGCTTCTGGATTTGCGACAAGGGCAGCCCCATGTAAAGAGAGTTACAGTAGTCTAGTATCGAGGTGACCATTGCATGGATTACTGTAGCCAGGTCGTTATGGCCGAGGAAAGGAACCAACTGCCGAATCAGCCAAAGGTGGTAAAAGGCCGACTTAGCAGTGGCTGCTACCTGGGCCTCCATTGTTAAGGAGGCATCCAGGAGCACTCCCAGACTCCTAACCTCCGGCGCTGGCACCAATGGTGCCCCACCGAAGGCTGGGAGTGGGATCCCTATCCCCGAACCACCCTGACTCAGGCACAGGACCTCTGTCTTCAGTGGGTTCAGCTGGCTCAGCTGGCTCAGTCTTAGCCAACCAGCCAGGGAAGTCCTGCCTCACCAACCTTTTGGAGTTCTTTGAGAAAGTGAACAAGTATGTAGACAATGGTGACCCAATAGATATTATGTATCTGGACTTTCACAAAGGCTTTTGACAAGGTACCTCACCAAAGGCGCCTGATTAAGCTCAGCAGTCACGGGATAAGAGGATGGGTTCTCTTATGGATTAAAAAGTGGTTAAATGACAGGAAGCAAAGAGTAGGACTCAATGGACAGTTCTCACAATGGAGGGAAGTAAGCAGTGGAGTCCCAAAGGATCTGTACTGGGACTGGTACTATTTAATTTATTCATCAATGATCTAGAACTGGGAGTGAGTCATGCAGTGGCCAAGTTTGCAGATGACACCAAATTATTCAGGATGCTGCAGACCGAGGCTGCCCGTGAAGAGCTCCAAGAGGACCTCCGCAAACTGGGTGAGTGGGCGACAGTGTGGCAAATGACGTTCAGTGTTGGTAAGTGTAAAGTGATGCACACTGGGACCAAAAAAAAGGGAAGTTTCAAATATAAGATAATGTGGTCTGAACTTGCTGAGACTGAGAGGGAAAAAGATCTTGAGGTCATTTTGGACAAGTCAATGAAAGTATCAACCCAGTGTGCTGCAACAGTGAAAAAGGCAAACTCTATGTGAGGGATTATTAAGAAAGAGATTAAGAATAAAATGTTAAATATTGTAATGCCCCTGTATAGATCTATGTTGCTGCCTCTTTTGGGATTCTGTGTACGCTGCTGGTCACCATATCTCAAAAAAGGATACTGCAGAGCTGGAAAAGTATAGAGGAGGGCAACCAAGATGATTAGGGGGTTGAAGCACTTTCCCTATGAGGAAAGGCTGAAGAGTCTGGGACTTTTCCGTTTAGAAAAGAGATGACTAAGGTGGGACATGATAGAGGTTTATAAAATTATGCATGGGGTGGAGAGAGTTGACAAGGAGAAATTTTGTTCCCTCTCCCCAAATACTAGAACTCGAGGGCATCCAATGAAACTGATGGGCAGTAGATTCAGGATGGACAAAAGGAAGTACTACTTTGCACAGAGAATGGTTAAAATGTGGACTCTGCTGCCAGAGGATGTAGTGATGCCCACAGGAATAAATAGCTTTCAAAGGGCATTAGATAGACATGGTGACTGAGGGGAACTTCCACATTCAGGGGCACTAAACCTCTGAATCCCAGAGCCAGAAGACAACATCAAGGGAAGGCCTCAGCCTGTATGGTTGGCCACTGTGTAAGACAGGATGCTGGACTTCATGGACCATTGGTCTGATCCAGCATGGCTCTTCTCATGTTCTTATGTTGTTAACCTTGGGCCTGTCAGTCTCTCTCATCGAAAGCTACTTTACAGGGTTGTTGCAAGGATAAAATGACAGGGGAGGCCGAGGATACTTTAAGCTGCTTAGGGGAGAAAACTAGGGCATAAATAAATACCCAGACTTTCTGTTCTTTATGTTTCTAAGGCAATCCGATTTTATAATTTTAAAATTATCTGTAAGCTGCTTCAAGCACTTTTGGTGGAATACACAGGACAGAAATGGTTTCAAAATAATGAAAGAAACCAATTACCGTGACAATGAAGGACTCTCCTAGGTTGCT
This sequence comes from Gekko japonicus, assembly GCF_001447785.1. Classification (NCBI taxonomy): domain Eukaryota; kingdom Metazoa; phylum Chordata; class Lepidosauria; order Squamata; family Gekkonidae; genus Gekko; species Gekko japonicus. The sequence goes on from NW_015165881.1 coordinate 168,722, forward strand.
TTCTATAGTGGCCTTGATATTGTTTCCATTTACAGAAGCCTAATCTCCAGAAGGCTAATTTCCCTGTCAGCAGCCCTGTTGGAACTTGGTCATACCAAGTGAAAGACTGAAAGCAAAGACTCATCGATTTGACTAGAGATCCAAATGGGGAGTTTTAAGAGGTCTTGCTTTGAAATTCAGCAGCATCCTTGGTCTGGGTAGAGGTTTGTCATGCTGCTGCTGCATATTTGGGCATTGTCCGAGAACCAAATCTCCTCATCCAACTTGTCGTTTCCCTTTATGACCCTATTCAGCAACTAATTTTCTTAGAGAATCACATCAAGAAAGGAGAGACAGCAGGACAGAACCACAGTCCCTGTCTGGTAAAGTGGCCTATCAACAAGATCTGTGCTCATGGTTGTCTCCACCTTATTTGACAGGTGGTCCTTTTCAAGGAACCACTTGCTGACCTCTACTGGGTGGTTGTCAGGTATCAGGGAGGATGGCCTTACTAACTGATGAAATAAGAAATCCTATATTCCCCTATGCATATGTATGAAACACTACAGTGCCTAACCAAGTGTGGGAAGGCTGGTTGAGAGCGGCTAAGAAGAGTCACTGTTTCCATTTCTGTTGATGTTGTATGGCATTTGTACCTAATAAATCAAACACACTTGATTTATTTATCAAACCATCAACCAAAATCTGCACAATTTTATATGACTTTCATTTGTTATTTCCCACTCAGTTTGAACACATACAATTTGCAGTGCAAGCCCAAGTAGAGTTACATCCTCCTAAATTCATTGAATTAAATGGGTTTATAACAATATAATTCTGCCTAGGATTGTACTGCTAGTTATCTAAGAATTTGGACCAATGTGAATTTTGGCTCCTTGCATGGATCTATTCTCACTTGTATGGATAGGAAGGCATTTTGTCCTTGAATGAAGTCTATACTCTAAGATCTGCAGAAGATAACCTCTTCGGTCACAGCATGAGAATAACATAGATTCTGTCTTAATGTCATTATTCAAAATGTATAGAACAAATCTTTATTGTGCCTTTATTCAAAACATATAGAACAGATCACTGTAACTTCCAGATTATGATTCCTTTCTTTAAATGTTAGTGATGCAATGTGCATCCAGCTATAATAAAGTGGCAATCATAATTCTTCTGATCACATATGAATTTGCTTATGGAGGATGCATGAGATGTTCATGCTTAGTTCCAAGGGAAAAAAAACCTATTATATCAGAGGTGCAAAAAGATAATATGCAAATAATTTATGTATCCTTCCTTGTAATGTGTGCAGTTTTCATTTAATTTCTGAACCAGTTTGACCTCTGAGAGCCTAAACAGTCTGGAACTGGGGATACCTCATGGATTACTCCATGAGTCCTTATGATCAGAGAGTTAGGATAGATCCTGGCAATTTGAAATGGGGTTCATCCAGTCTTCATCTGACAGCCTGCTGCACCACATGGACTCTCAATAAAATTGACTAGGATGGGCTGTATATGTCAGAATCACAAGCGGTATTTTCTACTTTGAATTACATGACAACCTTTTTTTTAGAGTCTGTAACCTGACTTGATTAAAATAGTGTCCTTATGAGATTGCTAGTGTTAAACATCATTACCGTTATGAAAGGAGACCTTTTGATTTTCATCTCATACAGTGGAATTGGTTTATTTTTGCAAAGAGGGTTTGTACAGGTACACTGTTGCTGCTTTCTTTTGAAATATGCAACATGCTGAGATGAATTTTGCCTTCCTTATTGTGGCAAAATTGATTCAGGAATTACACTGGTGAGTTACAAGTATGGTGTTGACTTATTTACTCTTGAGGAAGTTTTTCCTTTGCATTAATTATGAGCGAGACACTTCTGATAACTGTCAATGGAACTCTTTTATATTATTTCTTTAAAATATTTTTCTGTGTCAGTGGAGAAGGTGAACATTGGTGTATCATAGTTTTGATTCATTCTGCCTGATCACTCTATTAAGAAAGTCAAGGGAAATGGATTGGTCTGAATCCTTTTTTGTTGTTATGCACATTTTATTTATATATTTATTTATTCAAAATATTTATTAACTGCCTTTCTAGCTTGTGGCACTCAAGGTGGTTCACAATATAAATAAAACAACATTTATAAAAACACATCAAACACGACAGTTTAAGATCTCAATTAGGACTGCCAATAAATAAAAAACCCTACATTAATCAAATGCAATCCTAAATAAAATTGTCCTCAGCTGCCTCTTGAAGACTGAAAGTGGGGGGTCAGGTGCACCTCCCTGGGGAGATTGTTCCATAATTGGGGGGCTGCCACCAAAAAGGACAGTCATGAGGGCCTCTCCCTGTGACTTTAATTCCCAGTCAGGAACATATGGGAAAAGATGGTCCTTCAGATCCCCCAGTCCCAAGCTATGTAGGGCTTTAAAGGACAAAACCAACACCTCAAATTGGGCTCAGAAGCAGATTGGTAGACAGTGTAATTGCTGTACTATCATGGTCACATGCTCCCAGTAGCCAGCCCCAACCAGCAGTCTACCTGCACTAGTTGCTGCTACTGGACACTCTTCAAGGTTAGCCCCAAGTGAAGTGCATTGCAATAATCCAGTCTAGACCCAGGAACAGATGCAGCTGGTGCACCAGCCGAGGCTGGGCAAAAGCACGCCAAGCAACTGCAGCTACCTGGTTTTCTAGGGTATCTGCTGTGTCAAACAGCACTACCAAGCTGCAAACCTGCCTTTTCGTGGGAAGCAGAAACTCATCCAAGACAGGATGGTTCTAAAGTCCTTGGTTTGCCTTTCTACTAACCCAGGAAACCTCTGTCTTTTCAGGATTAAGACTCAGCTTGTTGACAAATGCTTTTGCTTTAACCTGGTTCTCTTCACCATCTTTAACTCTTTTCATCTGTTTTTATTTCTTTATAGATCTGGTCATTATTTTCTTTATTCCTCCTTTTTATTCTTATTTCCACAGGTGTCGAGTTGAGTAACCTATGTCACAGTGACTCAAGTGTACAACTCCACTCCAACTCAGCAGCGACACGGATACCTTATCATACCATACTGGTGCTTAATGTCTTATTTTCTAGATTATATTGTCAACTATTGAGATCACCAATGTGTATCTACAGTTTTGTGCTAATTTACTAGTTTTACCAGTCGCACTAAGTTTAACATTAACTTTAATCTCTTTGTCTTGATTTATCTTTGGATTTTGACTTGTATATATGTAAACCACTATTTGCTAATTGTAATTTCAATACATCATTAATAAAAATTCATTAATATGAAAAAAAAGATTCAGCTTGTTCACCCTAATCCTGCCCATTACTGACTCCAAGCACTGGTTCAGAACATCAATAGCATCCTTGGAATTAGGTGGAAAAGAAAGGTAGAGCTGGGTGTTATCCACATATTGGTGAATTGCAGCCTATACCACCTGATAACCTCTACCAGTCCAGATCTCCAACTCTGGAACATGCATAATATTCAGTCTTTTTAGATACAATGGAATACAGTTTTGTGGAATATTAAAAAGTAAAAGTTCATGGACTACAGTCCACTTCATCATATGCATTAAATGCATCCTTCATTGGTAAATATGTGCCTAAATGGGCATATAAAAACACATTCTGAACTATGGGGTCAGTCTTCATATTTAGTTAATCACTTTATTTAAAAATGTATTAAACTGTCCAGAACACTTTTCTTTTCAAATAATGCAGATTCAATCAGGAGACATGCCTTGAAGCAAATGACCGTCACCATCTAATCAAGATAATTCCTCTAAGGCAAATGCATACATATTTACTCAAATCTCAGATCATATGCATGAATTCCAAGGTCAAAATCTTAAAGTTTTCATTTTGAAACACTGACAGATTTCAATGTATTTTAAAATTCATTGATAGTGTAGCTCTGCTTCTGCAGAAGGTGAAAGGTGCAGATGGAAATGACGTCTCACAGGTAACGAAAGACATATGGTATGGAAGGTATTCAGTGAGGCTACTAAACTCTTGGGCAGGCAAATGAAACCAGTAGTTGGAAATAGTAAATAAAAATGTGTTGCAGTTTTAGCTTTTCCACTAGCCTGATGTGTCTGTAAAAGAGCTGTGAGAGAAGACTGCTCATTAGCTGTCAGATCTGAACAAGGCTAGGAAGTAGCAACCTGTCTCAAAGCATCCAATAATATGTCTGGGGAAAAAAAAAACCCACCTAATCTCTCAAGCTGTTGATAAAAGCTTCATTAGATCATCTTGTTATCAATCCTAGATCTGGCAGGGTTAGGTCTACCTGTGAAAGCTGAAGGAATCATGCTTGTTAAGTTGCTTTGCAGTATGGCCTGTGGTTTTTAACAACACACTGTTTTCAGATTTACTGTACTAGAACCAGCATACAATTCCAACAACGAATGCCTGTGGAAAACAGAATGGTACACCAGAAGAAGCTTTATGAAACAAAATCTCCTATAGCTGGGCCCAAACCAAAGCAAAGAAAGATTAAAAAAGACATTTCAGGATGTGAACTTGATTGATTTTATGGCTTTGAGAGCAAGCACACTGTAGTTGGTAGAGTAAACCTGGGAAAACCAAGATCAAATTATCATGGAAATATGCTCAATCACCATGGGCTAGTCACTTGTTCTCAGCTGAAACTACCTCAAAGAGTTACTGTCTTGAGGATAAAATCAAGGAGGGGAGAAATTTATTTATTTATTTGCATTTGTATCCCACCCATCCCACGGGTGGGTAACATCGTTGGGATAAATACAATTTCAGTTTAAAACATTAAACATTAAAACACAATAAAACATTATAACAATTAAAACAACGGGTACAGCTTGAAATAGCGTCGGTTGGCTATAAAATTCTGGCCTGATGGTACAATGAGTTAAAGGCCAGCTGTTGGTGGTCAGTAGACAGGTGACAAACGGGTGACAGCAACCTCAGGGAGGTCATATATGGGCGCCCGCTGCCTCAACCAAAGGCCTGGTGGAATAGTTCCATCTTGCAGGCCCTGCGGAATTGAAGTATAAGATCTTGCTACAGTATTGCGATGGGGTCGGGGCTGTTGAAGCGGGCTTTGGGTACATCTATAGGTCACCATCTGATTCGATTGATCATCGAGCACTTTATCATTGTTAAATATGGTTGATTTTATGCTGTTTTTAATGTTTTGTGTGGCACATGTTGCCCTTATTTGTAAGCCACCCTGAGCCCGTTTGCGGGGAGGGCGGGATATAAGTGTAACAATAAATGAATAAGAAGATCCCACAGAGCCCTGGTCTCAATAGGGAGCATGTTCCACTAGGCTGGGGCCAGGACAGAGAAAGCCCTGGTTGAAGCAAGATGGGCGTCCTTCGGGCCAGGGACCACCAGGAGATGTTGATCTTTTGAGTGTAGTGCTTTTCGAGGTATATACGGGAAGAGGCAGTCCCTTAGATATGTTGGACCCAGGCCGTATAAGGCTTTGAAGGTCAAAACGAGCACTTTGAAGCGAATCCGGAACTCAACTGGCAACCAATGCCTAATGTGAGCTTGCACAGGCGTTGACATCAGCAGGCGCGCCGCTGCATTCTGCACCAGTTGTAATTTCCAGATCAGCCTCAAGAGTAAGCCTGCATAGAGCAAGTTGCATGGGTCACTGTCGCTAGGTCTTGGGGTGAAAGACAGGGCTTCAGTAGCCTGATCTGCCTAAGATGGAAAAATGCAGATCTGGCAACTGCAGCAACCTGGGCCTCCATGGAGAGAGAGGCATCCAGTGTCACTCCCAGACTCACTGTCTGGGTTGGCACCAAAGGCACCCCTTCCAGTGTGGGGAGCTTGGTCCCCACATCCAACCCCCCTTGACCCAGGTACAGGACCTCCATCTTCAGTGGATTTAACTTCAACCGACTCTGCCGCAACCATCCAGCCACAGCCTCCAAAGCCTCAGCCAAGTTTGTAGGAACGAAAGACGGATGGCTGTCCATTAACAGATAGAACTGGGTGTTATCAGCATACTGATGACAACCCAACCCATAATTCCAGACTAACTGGGCAAGGGGACGCATACTGATGTTAAATAACATTGGTGAGAGGATCACCCCCCCATGGCACTCCACATTCCAGTTGGTATCGCGGGGAAACCCTCTTGCCAAGTGCCACCCTCTGTCCCTGGCCATGGAGGAAGGAGGAAAATAATTTCAGGGCACAATGGAGGCCACGTAGAAATCCTTCTTTGCAGCCTTCACAACCATCATATAGGCTTTCATAAGCATCCTATAAGATGTTCGTGACACTTTGTCATGAGCACACCACTACCTCCGCTCTAGCTGTCTTAGCTCCTGCTTCATCCTCCACAGCTCTGATGTATACCAAGGTGCTGCTTCGGTGCAAGGGTGTAGAGGGTGCCGGGGAGTGATCTCGTTGATGGCTTCAGAGAGCTGGTGTTCCCAGTCCTCCACCAGCTCATCCAATGAGCCACCAGGGGGCATTGGATCTCACAGAGCTTCCTGAAGCCGAAGGGGTCCGTTTGACTCCGTGGGTAAGCATAAATGCACTCACCACCTAAACATGGAAGGCGCTAAATGCTCAGTCGGACCTTCAGGATGAAGTGGTCAGACCATGGGACTACATCTGTAGTCATCTGATCCACATGTATCCCCATCCCAAAAATCAGATCCAGCGTGTGGCCCGCTTGATCCGTGGGAGCTGAAACAAGCTGGGAGAGTCCCAGTGCCTCCATGGACAACACCAGGTCCCTGGCCTGGGAAGACGCTGCATCATCGGCTTGGACACTGAAGTTACCCAAGACCAGAAGCCTTGGGTATTCCAATGCCCAACCTGATACAGCATCTAGCAGGTCGGACAGGGTATCTGCCGGTGCATTAGGTGGTCAGTTCACCAGTCAGATAGCCAAACTCTCCCTGACATCACACGCCAGAACTACACATTCAATGTCGAAGATTGTTGGGGCAGGAGCGACCTGAAGGAACAAAATTCACAGATGAGCAAAGCCAAACACCCCCGCTCATATGTTCAAGACTGGTGAAAGACCGAAAACCCAGGCGGGGTAAGCTGGTTCAAGGCAACAGTTTCACCATCCCTCACCCAGGTTTCAGTCACATAGGCCAGGTCTACCCACAACTCCGTGAAATAGTCATGGAGCACATTGATCTTACTATTGATAGACCTGGTGTTGACTGACACCATTGTCGGAGAAGGGTAAGTTTTCCTAGCCCCACAACCAACATCTCTCAGGATGGGACATAGGTGGGAAGGAGTCCAAGCATTCCCATATCTCTGTTTTCTTCCATTCCAATTGAAGGAATAGCACCTACACCCACTGCTATATCTCCCCCGCCCTGTAATCACTGGTATCCCTGGCCCTTGCGTGGCCCCCCGTCATTGGTGCTGTCAAACCCAATTCACACTTTCCAGTAGCCAACAAAAGGATGTACCTACCCAGCTCTAAAAAAACCACAGTTTGTCTCTAACCACTGTCTGACTGAATACCCCATCCACCTCACTGACTGTCCAATTAACACACCCTGTTACAGAATTAACCCAATCGAATTGAACTAAATGTGAATTACAGTCAAAGTAATCAATTCAAAATATTCCAATCTAATTTGATTAATAAGCTAAAAATCTCAATTTAATCAGTAGAAAAATTAGGTTGGGGAAATAATATACAAATTCATTCAAACGTCAGATCCTACAATGCCAAGACCACAGCCATACAACCTGGAAAATTTACAACAGCTAATCATTCAAAACTCTCCCTCTAACCTCCCCATCCCCACCATATAAATTATCAATAACTGATTAACTAAAACTACATAAATATCCAATTTAATCAATTAAACCATCTCAAACTCAGTTAATCAAACTAATATCCAATGATCAGGGAGTATAAACATATAATGTCAGGAAGCCTAAAATACCTAATTCAACAAACAAATTCTGCATGGGGTATTTACTTTGTTTCCACCACACCAAGTCGTCCACTTGTTAAGGTCTGTTGTTGTATGTTATCTTGGGTCCTCAACTGGGGAGAGAAGTGGTGCATAAATATCTAAATCAATATATGTATCTGTTGATACTTAAATCCAGACACTGGAGACATAAACAGTCAAGATGGTATTTCTACAAACCTTTTAAAAAGCCTCAGGTTTACAGAAAAATCTGAAATCTAACCCCCCCCCCAAAATATTGGGGGGTAACTCCCCAAATAATAAAAGCAGTGCCTGTAGCTTTAAGAAATAAATGCCTTCTCATCAGCCACTGTAGGTAATTGCTAGGCAACCACAATAGTATTTCCAGCCTTCGAGCTTTGGTTTCTGCCAGTAAAAGGCAGGGGGAGAAGACTGGGCCCTCCCCAGGGCTTTTGGCCTTATGAGTGAGGACTCATGGAGGCCAGGCCTGGCAAGAACCACTGGGCAACTTGCAACCATGTGGTTTGTATGACTTTCCAAGAACTGACTGCTTGCTAATGTCCAACATCAGCCATCCCATGAAAGCCAGTGTGGCATAGCAGGTAGAGATTCAGACTAGGATCTGGGTGGGGAAATGCAGGGGATAGGGTTACCAAGTACCTACCTACAAATCGGCGGGGGACACATGCTTCCCCGCCGGAACATTCTTGCGTGTAACACGGCCGCATCACACTATCCTGTCGCCCGGACATGACGTAAGCACGCTGGGCATGTAGCTGGGCGATGCTCTGGCAAAGGGGCTCTGGCAAAGGTACCATCGAGTTTTCAGCCCCATTGCCAGAGCGTCACCCGGCTATGTGCCCACGTCATGTTTGGGCAACAGGATAGTGCAGCGCCTGTGTTTTCCCCGTGGGAATGTTCCTGCCAAGAACTATACGTCCCCCGCCAATTCACGGTAAATACTTGGTAGCCCTAGCAGGGGAAAGTGAGGCACCTCCTGCAAGTGCTTGCAGATTCCCTACTGTGCAACTGGGTCTGGCCTGGCAGTCAACAGCATGCAACTTAGCCATAATTTTCTCAGGTAGAAGCTATAAGGGGGAGGAAAGGACAAAAAGCTGAAGATGTGAGGCAGATAAAAGTAGGCTGTTTGGTGGCTGGGAAGGAGAAAAGGAAACAGAAAAGAGGCAGAGGCTATGCAGGCTTTCAAAGAAAGCAAAGATGAAATAGTGAGGAAGGGGGAAATGAGATGCAACTGCAAGTTCTTGCAGGTCCCCTGCTTGTCAATAAATAATTGTGGGAATTGGTTTATAAGTATGAGAATGTCATCAAGTAGGTGACCAAATATCATGCAATACCAACTGGACAGCCAACCAATGAGAGTCTCACATGCCGCAGTCATAAGACTTACAGAAGTGTTGTGGCCAGGTTTTGAGTGCTATCAGGGGGTTAAGAGATTTATGAAGGGGCAGTTTTGCTGTGAAACTGTTTTGGGACAGGAAGAATTCCAGCCCTGGACTTTGGATTTAGTAATGCTAGGAGGAGGAAATCGGCATTGAGCTGGACTCTCATTCTAGATTCTTTTGCTGCGCAGATGCTCAGTAAGGAGGTGTGGCTTTGGACAAAGAAAAAAATATCTGCCGAGGATCACAGAGAATCTGTAATTTAAATAGCATTGCTTCCCCCCCCCCCAAAATCCCCCACCAGAGTGATGAGGGGACCTGGCAACTCTAGCTTGGGAATAAGGGTGTACACTTGAGTATTCCCAAATGGAAATTCCCAGTTTTGTTTCAGTTGGGGACAACTGAAATGACCCAAAACACTTCCAAAATTTCAGGAATAACCTCTGGAATTTCAATAGTGTTTCAGATTTCACGAAGTAGCATAAATAGCAAAGGAGAGAGAATTCAGGTCACATTCCAGCTGGCCACACCCCAGCTCAACAGCCTTTTAAACTGTATAGGACATTATTTTCAACAGGAAGACCTGACCTCAGAAGTTTGGAGGCCAGGTCTACCTCCTATTTTCAGTTTAAAGGGCTGATCCATTGGGAACCAGCTAAGAGGTCCTGAAAATAATTTATAGTAGACCTGGTCTCCACTGTTTGAATGTCAGAACTATTGCCAATTTACCACAGGACAGCTTGCCTAGTTTTCTGAGCACCCTATTGGCATTTCTTTCCATACTTCATGGGGGCTTGAAAATCTTCCTGGAGTGCTAGGAGGGAGAGGAAGGAGTAAGCAGAAGGCCACCAGCTTCTCAAGTGGTTCCATCCTGGTGAAGTGTCAACCAGAGTTTAGCAGCTGAGGGAAATTCCACCACTGCTGCCTTTTGAATTCAGTCGCACTGGAGAATGGGGCAGCTTCCGTAGTGGGTCTGTCTTTCTCTGCTGAGACAGAGTTGAACCCCTGGTGTGGTCATGGCTGGCAGCTTCTAGGTTGTGTGCCTGCCAGAAATGCTGCTTTGCTAGAGGAGGAGGAGAAGAGCAGCAGGAGGAGATTGGATTTATACCCCGCCCTTCACTATCTGAAGGAGCCTCCCTTTCCCTCCCCCTCCACACAACAGACACCCTGTGAGGTAGGCAGTGTTTCCTCTAAACTGAGTTAGTGTGAGCTAGCTCACAGTTCTTTAGCTTCCAGCTCACACATTTTTGTCTTAGCTCAGGAAGGATGGCTCCAGAGCAAACTACTTTAGGCAGCAGCCAAATCCCTTGCTCACAACTTTAATACCTCACAAAGTAGCTCACAAAGTAGAAGTTTTGCTCACAAGACTCCACAGCTTAGAGGGAGCATCGGAGGTAGGTGGGGCTGAGAGGGCTCTCTCCAGAACTGTCCTTGAGAGAGCAGCTCTGAAAACATGTATGACTGACCCAAGGTCACACCAGTAGTAGCATGTGGAGGAGTGGGGAATCAAACCCGATTCTCCCCTATTAGAGCCCACACTTCTAACCACTACACCAAACTGGCAACAGTCCTCCCACCCCACATGGTACTTTCCCCAGTGTGCCCCATGCAAAAGCCATCCAGCGTTCACCCAGAGGTTTGCTTGTTCCACCATAGTTCCTGTAACCACAGTGACTGAGCCCTGATTCTGTGAAGCTCTATATGTGCTGCTCAGGCATTGATCTCTTTGCTTCAGTAATGGGAACACAGTAGCTGGAACACAGGAAGCCAACCTGGCGCTTCACTATTGTCGAGCTGTCTCCTCATGAGCCGACCATCTCTGCCTCCTCATTGGATGGGAGGGGGGAGAAAACCTTTGGACCAGGATGTGGCCCTATGAGATGAAAGGTTGGTTTGTCAGGCCTCTGGCATGTTGGCAGGATCGTCTGGAGCTGAGGCTCCAGGGCAGGCCCTTCAACTGAGGAGCTGTGATCCAACAGCTGTGGTTGTCCACTGAGCCCCCTGATATTCCACTAGGAATGTTCCTGGGTCATCCTGGGCATCCTGAGATGAATAAACAATAAGTTTATAAAGAAGGGGAGATGTCTGAAGCCTTGTAAGTTTCACGCAGCAAGAACTTGTATTTCTCTTCTGTTTGTGTATTCTATAGCTTTTACCTTTTTACATCCAACTAGATGTTATGTATATTCAGACTGGGAGAATGGCACATTGGAACAAGAGGCCTGCGATTTGCTCCATTGTGGGGCTGTAGATGCAGTTATTCAGACTGGGAGCATGGCACATTGGAACAAGAGGCCTGCTCCATTATTTGCTCCATTGTGGGGCTGTAGATGCAGTGTGGCTGCATGTGCAGTCCCCCCCCCCCCAAGGCTAAATAATGCACCAAGAAGTCAGGAAAATGGTGCAGATGTAGGGGGGAATGAACCCCTTTCTCACCCTGTTAGCTCTGTCTGGGGAAATACCTGGGGAAATACCATGCCATAGAGTCCACCCTCCAAAGCAGCCATTTCCTTTGGCAGGATTGATCTCTGGAGTCTGGAGATCAGTTGTAAAAGCCGGTGATCTCCAGGTACCACCTGGTGTTTGACAATCTTACATGCTATGCCACATTACTGATATGAACAGAGCTCCCGTGGTGCTTGGAAACTTAGGCTTGGGTCCTATTGAGAAGTTTCATGCTCACTAGATGGCCTCTGTTATGGAGCACAGTTCTTCTTCCGCTTACATTTCACTTCACCATTTCATAGCTGCCGTGTAATGGTAGTTAGCATTTGTCTTGGCTGAGGACTGACATGAATGGTACTTCATACTTCGTACAGTACCTGTTCAATGGCATGCAAAAGCCTTGAGCATTATGACTGATAGATAACAGGGGCATGCTCCCCATTATTTCCATAAGTTTACCTCAGGTTCTATTGCTTTGAGTAACTCTAGGGTGTGATGAAACTGTGAAAACAAATAATAAAAAGGCTGCATTATTTGCCTGTTTCATTTATATATCTGTGTCCCTATTATACAATTTTACTAATTTCTCCTTTAAAGCCAGTCCCATCTCCCTGTTCTTATATATCTGGCCCATCCCAGAGATGATTTAAGTGTGGAGAAACGGCCATTTTTATGCTTAGAGAGAAGGCATTGATGAATGTCGATGTAGTGTAATTTATGATTTATGATATCATTTAGGAGGAAATAGTGCAGAAAACTGGGCTCGTACTTTGCTGTGTAAATCATGTATGAGATTCACCAAAATGGGACAAACATACTCTCTTTTCCCCTCATGAGTTTGGTCTTTTTTGTCACAAGTATAAAAGCAGAGCTCTTTGCTCTGGGTCTTCCCAAACTACTCACTTTCATGATGATGCTAACAAAGAATGTGAACCTTCCATTCCTCCTAGACCAATTTCTGTTCCTTTTCCCTGTCCTTTAAATAATATGTATGAGAATACATATGTATGAATAGGCCCTCTTCCAGCAGGCCCAAGACATAACACTCAGTGTTGGACTGTGAATCAAATCCTGGCCTCTTTGGAAAATGCAAGACAATTGGCAATATATACTCAGCTGGTATGGTGGGTCACAAGAGGGATTCCAACACTCACTGTTGAGCATGGCTGAAAGAGGAGGAGGATGTCCTTATTGGAGGTTGTCAGGGGGTGGCACCAGAGATGTCAGGGCTATAGATAAAAACTTATGAACGCACACAGTCACTGACAGCTTTACAGAACCTGGTACAGGTGCAGGTGGTGACATCACTTGCCATTAGTGGGTTTTGCCACCTATTCAGTAGCTGGTACCTGCATGGTCTACAGTCCTGGCACCTCCATCACTGCTCCTGAAGTTCTGCAGTAAGAGCCCACATTCTCCTCTGTCTTTAACAGAACTCAGTAGTAGGAACTGGAATTCTACCCACCATGTGAGCCACTGCTGGATATACAGCAATCATACCTTTTCAATGAATGGATGAATATGGAGATGATGGGGCACGTACCCACATCATGGTTTTTCTTTCAGCTTTTCTGCATGTTTTTTCCCCTGTCAGTTCTGGTTCCATACTTCTTCAGCCGCCCTGAGCCTGTTCGCAGGATGGGCAGGGTATAAATATAATAAATAAATAAATATCCCCTGATTTCTGGATGAAATTTGGTGTCCTTAGATTTCGCTTTGGGTTTTTTTTGGTTATTCACCATTGAAGGAGTTGCCAGTCATGTTCCATTCCCTCCTCCAGGTTGGAAGGGTGTGCACTTGTGTGTAAGTGGGCCTGCAAGGGGAGGCTTGTGGGATGCCATTGTGCTAGGCCACTCCCCCCCCCCAAAAAAAAAAGTGGTTTCAGTTTTTATTTTTTTATGTTATCATAAAATATTGATATATTGATATAGTGCTTTAATAATAATTTAAGCAGGTTCTCTGAATTCCCAGCTTTGATTTTTTTAAAAAGTAAGTTTCTAGCCCATGAGAGAAGGGACTAGAGACTGACTCTTTTTTTTTTGCTAAATGAAACCTGGAAAGTCACAGAACCTGCTTAAACTATCTTTACAGCACTATATTGATGTATTGATACCTTTTTGTTGTTGTTCAGTCGCACAGTCGAGTCCGACTTTTCACGACCCCATGGACCAGATCACGCCAGGCCTTCAGGTCTTCCGCCATCCTCTGAAGTTTGCTCAACTTCAACCTTTAAAAAAATAAGAGGGGTGCTGTGATGCCACCACTGATAACAATGGCACCCTCCCTTGGAAATTCTCATGATTTAAGGCATGTGCAGAAGAAAAATAAATGGATTGCACAACTGTGAAAATGTACAGGGAGGACAGACATGTGGAACAACTGTGTGCAAACTGATTCCAATGCTTGTGGATTGACTGCCAAGAAAATCAGGAGTAACCAAACTTGCAGAAAAGGTCTTTGCCACAAGTATTTTACATATCTCTGGTTACTGCCAGACTGAATCACAGAAAGTATAACTAAATATGTTTAGGATTGCACTGTTAGTGCTACAATACTGTATTGTAGCTGTATCCCAGCAAACGTCTTCCTATATAGAACTGATAGACAATGAATTTACCGGTGCTGCATAGTAAGAACTAAAACATCATTATCTCAGTAATGGGGTACATTCTCTCCCCAGCCCCCTTCAGAGTTAATGCTTTCTTTTTCATCGGTGATGTTATCACCCAGCCAAATCTGATTGACAATCTGGTGCCACAAAATCATCATATTTGTTACATGATTATCTTGAATCATATGGTGAAGAACATTAAAAAACCTATACTGAACCACAGAATATCAGCAGAACAAAGAATGTATACAGATACAAAAAAAGAAGGAAAAACCAGAAGATAAGGTTTTGTCACACTGTCCCTAAAATAACAGTATTTGCATAAGAATAATATTTGGTGCATCATTAGAAGGAACCACATGGTGAGCCACAGCACCTGCTACAGCAGTGAGACTGACAGTAAAAGATGCTTCTCAAGCTGCGTCTGGGGATATCTGGGGATGGGCATGAACTAAAGTTTGTGATGAACTTTTACCAGTTCGTGGTTCACATACTCATTTGTGGTGGCAATTTTCATGAATTTTTAGCATTGTTCGCGGCAGTTCATGAACACAGACAGACTGGCTCTGATCAATTAAACTGTTTATAAAACTTCAAGGCAACAAGCCTTGGAAACACCAGTAGGAGCCCTCCAAATCTTTACAGGCACTTCTGGCCAATAATCGCAGAGTTCCCATTCTGCTCTATGGGCTCAGAAGGCTATATATTCATCAGCTCTGCTTTCTCCCTCTTGTTTGTTGGCTGGTGAATTGAAAGAGAGGCAAGGAGCTAGCAGAGTAGAGTCATTGTTTTGCTTTCTGCTTGTGATCTGCTCTCTCCTGCTGGGATTCATTGCTTCCTGCTTATAATCTGTTCTCTGCTGCTGGGGTTTGGGTGTAGGTAGGTGGACTCAGGGATCTGAGCCACAGTCTCTGTGCTCACGCTGATCACTAGGGCTTAGCTACTGTGTGCCTCCTCAGAGGACCCACATTTATATAGCCCACATCTCTCCTGTTTGTGATCTGCTGTCTTTTGCTGGAATTTGTGTGTGTGGTGTACTCAGGGATCTGAACTGCAGTCTCTGTGCTCATGCTGATCACTGGGCTTAGCTACTGGATGCCTCCACGGAGGACCCACATTTATATACCCCCATCCCTCCTCCTTGTGAACACCATGAGAGTGAAATTGAGTGGATGGGGTGCTCATTGTGGGAGGAAGAAACCCTCTCCCCTGTGTACCAGAGGCCCCATCCTCTGGCACCAAACCCAGCTTGCCAACCCCCTCAGAGTCCTGCCTCAACAGGGCATTGGAGACTTCTTCCCCTGCTCTGTCCTTGGGGGGTCTCCCAGGAGGAAAGAGACATTTTAGCAATGTTAAGACAAGACATCAGCAGTTGGTAACAAGTCTTTGGAGAAGACTCTGACAGCAGTGGTTCAGAGACTGGTGGGGATGCATCCTCCCCTTCCACATCCTAGCCCTCTGCTGCTCTAAGTATACTCCCCGGCATCTCCCAGCCCAGCACCAGAAAGCAGCTGTGTCTAGTCCCACCTGCTCCAGTTGTGGGGCCCTGTTTCCAGGCCACCCTGTGGAAACATTTTCACACCCTCCTCAGCAACACATGTGTGGTGGCGTGCCAGGTGTGCTATGCTCATATCTGTAGGGGCACAACCACCCAACCTGTCTTCCTTTGTTCTCTGCATGTACCTGCAAAGGGTGCACCCCACTTTGTTGCCACCGGAGGAAGGCATGGTGGGAAGTGGGGAGAGGCGGAGGCCCATTCCCTTTCAGCAAGGACAAGTGGAGGGGGAACAAGAGGCCCTTCCAAGCAAGGCTCCATGAGCTCTGGGTGCCATGATTGGGATCCCAGGGAGCATGATCCAAGAGGTCATGCTCCCAGGGATACTGCCACACAAAAGGGCAAGGGGAAGGGCTCAGGAAGCACTTACTCACCTCTTTGGCAAGATGATAGTAGTGGATGGCCAGCCCTTCGCCCTTGTGGAGGACATAGTCTTTCACTGGTTGCTGTACCACCTGGCTCCATGGTACCCTGTCCCCTCAGTGAGGACCATGAGCCGGTAAGCCTTGCCCACTACGCACTGCTTCACAGTGGTGCTGGTCAAGGGTAGGCTCTCCAGAGCACAAGGCTGACCCACTTCACCATCGACCTCTGAAGCAGCCAGCAGCATGGCTACCTCTCCTTCACTGCCCACTGGTGGCAACTGGAGGACTTCACTGTCCAGACAACTGGCCCCAGACCCCAGGAGGGGACAGTCCTGCCGCCTGACTACAAAGTGGTTCTCCTCCATGCACAGGGAATGGATGCAGACCACACAAGTACTCTGAGGGAGTAGGCGCACAGCAGCAACATCAGCCATGGCTACGTGGTCATAGACACTGTTACCAACATACTGGCAGCAGTGAAGTCTGTGCACTTCAAGGGCATCATCTGCTTGGTGCACATGCTTCACATAGTGGTGAAGGATGCTCTGGGACTGAGGAGCACTGTGAGGAACACCTGAAATGCTGCCACTCTCGAGGTGCAGTCCCTGCTCAAGACCTGCTGGCCTCTGGCTGCTCACTTGTGCAGCATCAAGTCTGCGTGTCTGCTGAGCAAGAGGCAGGGGGAGGGAGATGAGCCTGAACACCAGCACATCCAGGATCTACCCACCTGCTGGAACTTTACCTACACCATGATGGCCTCTTTGGTAGAGCAGAAGAATGTGCTGCGGGATGTCATCTCCTCCGTGACCAACCTGCACGGGGAAGAGGAACTCAGCATCAGCTCAAATGACTAGCTGACCCTCTTCCAAATGATGCATCTGTACTGTAGCCAGGCCCTGAGGGGATGGCTATACTCCCACAGGTCCGGGCCTTGGCAGAGAGGCTGCAGGTAGGCATTGCCACCAGGTTGTATCCTCTCTGCACAGAATGGGAGTACAAGCCGGCCTGCATCTGTGGCCCATAGATTAAGGGCAGCATTGAGAATCCCACTAGAGCCCCCTCTTGAATTTACTTAGCTCATGGTTAAAACAACAGAGAGGAATAAGAAGCACAGGTTTGTTTGTTTTTTTAAAAAATATGCTGCCTTTTCATGAAACAGAGTCTATAATCCTGCACTCTTAACTTTGCAGCCTTTTGGATCACTCTTGTCATGGAGAGGGGGAGTAGAAAATATGCTCATTTTAGCTGTCACTGCTCTGTGTTTGATTTCTTGGACATCTTGGCAGCCATTTCAGATTGTCTGACTTCCTGAAGACAGGGAACATAGTGCTTGTGACACTGGGTGGAAGGGAAAAAACACACACACACTCAAATTCATACATCTCATACATTTCAAAACCCAAGGAGACAGCAAGGTGGGGAACACAAACACTAGGGACTGCAGAAAAACTTGGTGTGTTTAATTCAGTTCTTTAAAGAGGAACGCGGGTGGCATCGGCTCAGCAGTATCTTCTAGCTTTGAGTTAAATTCTTGTAGATGTGTCCCAGATCTCAACAGACACTAAACAGACCTATTTGTATTCTCTGTGAAGTTGGCGGTGGATTTTTTTTCTCACAACACACATGAAATACCTTTTGATAAAGCCGATCTACAAAATCACATCAGCTGTAATTCAGAAGGGGGGGGGAGCAAAATGCACTTGTGTTAGGTTCTTTTAGACCGACATTGGTAGGGTGTGATTGCCATATAACTAGATCCTCATCAGCATGCCAAATTGTTGGCTTTCCCTGACAGCCAGAGTGGTGTTGCAGTTGAGAGGGGTGGACTCTAATCCGGAGAACAGGGTTTCATTCCCCACTTCTCCTTGGGCCAATCACCTTTCTCTTAGAACTCCCTCAGCTCCACTACTTCACAGGTGCCTGTTGTAGGGAGATGAAGGGAAGGCGGTTGTAAGCTGCTTTGAAACTCCTTAGAGTAGAGAAAAGCAGGGTGTAAAAACCTTCTGTTCTTTTGGCTAAGATTTATTTCCATGCTGAGAAATAGAGGAAAATACTTGTTTTTAAAAGTGGGTCCTCGGTCTTGAAGCTCTCTTCTGGATGTATATGATAGAGCTGCCATTGATTTCTTTTCTATACTGAAATTCCAGACAAATTTGGAGGACCATGTTCTGGAAGCACCTCTCTAGGAATGGAGGCCAGTTTTGAATTTCTTTGAATTCCTCATCCCTGGTACTTCGGCTAGAAATTTTATTTATTTATTTAAACAAAAAGTTCCCACTTTCTGCATCGACTGACAAACATCGTCACAAGGTACCATAGAAGGAGTGTGCAAAGACAATCCTTGTTCCCATACAATTCCCCCCTTGCATAATTGAACACTTTAAGATTATTTATTTCCATGTTGTTGTTTTTTGTCCCTCTGCTCTCAATCTGCCCCATCAAAAGTAAACTATTTTTATTGTAACCCACGTCAGGTCCCTTAGGAGGGAGATGGGACAGAAAAGTTTTGAATAAAAGGAAATAAATAAATTACGTTAGTTGAGAAACCTGAATAAAAGCAAAGATGGGCCTTTTAGGAAATCAATTCAGCGGTCCTTTCCACTGGTTTAAGTCCATTTCCTATCAACTGGTATGAAATTGTTGGGTTACACCTCTCATCTGAGAGAGTGCTTACTGTAGAGGGCACAGGAAACCCTGGGAATTGGCTTCTGTTCTAGGGATCAATGTGGTGGTCGAAAGTGCCATCAAATTGATTTATGGCAACCTCATAGGGCAAAAAGGGGAAGTTTGCCATCTCCAATGGTCTCCATCCAAGTGTTAACTGTCACTGACCCTGCTTAGCTTCTGAGAGCTGAGAAGATGGGGCCCGTCCGGGCCATCCAGGTCAGGGTAGAGATGAATATGCCTGTAATTTTTGGTCCTTTGGGTATATGAGGAGACCTGCTTCACCCCTCCCAGAGTTCTTTTTCTAAAAATCCAGATTTTGGAGGATTTCTTCATGCAGGACTTATATTGAAGGCATTTTCAAAAAGCCATCTAATAGCCTTTATAATATTGATTAAAACAATTTTTTGGGGGGTGAAGTGTGTTCCCTCAAGAGTTCATGCCAACTGTTCTGTCATGCTCTTATTGCTGAGAATGTTGGCTGACATGAATGAGAGGCCGACAATGGGTGCTATTTTTTTTTACAGAGGTCAGCATGTGAAGAAAGACCAAATACTTTATCTGTAAACAAAGTAATCCCTCCCAATTGAGTTAAATGTTGTCTTTATTATAAGATCAACAGACCTTTCGGTAATGCAGCTATTAAACAAATTATAGCATTTGTACATGTTTGGTTAACTGAGTTCATTCAATATCTAGAATCTAATCTCAACAGCTACATTTGGAAGGACAGCCACTGTTCTAATAATATATACATCCTCCTCAAGAAGAAGAAGAAAATGATAACTTGCTCTTCCGTGGAATGGCCTGCTACCATAGCCAAAAGGGGAGCAATTATACCATCTCTAGCTCCTTTATAATAATTAGAAAACAATCACACAGGATACAGTCTCTATCACCCTGTCTGACAAGGACACAATCAGTCATTTGAAGGGATCTGCTTGTTATGACCCTCAGGGATTGCTGATGGCAAAATGTTGCAGCCTGCTAATGTAAAAGCTCTCCTATATATTGGTATACCTCAGGCTTTGAAAGAGTGCAAAACAAAGTTAATCACATGGTGGTCATCACCTAAAAACCTTTGGTGCCTAAAAAGAAAAGGCAAAAAAGAAATGGGTTGATTTCTAGGAGAAAAGGAAAGAAGAATTTTAAGTGGCATCGAAACATAATTCAAGCATTAATGATTAAACACAAACCTAATTTAAAACTAATTAACATTTTGAAGAGTCAGTGGAGTGTATGCATTTTATTTTTCAATACACTCTTTTATCCGAGAGCAACTGGCCTGAAAAAAATAGCAATGATATCATCAAGGTTCACAAAGAATGGGATCAGAATAACCATGTCTTCTGCTCACAAAATCCAGTTGCAATGTAAATTGAGCTCTTTGTGCACACACATCGAGGTATACCCCTCCTTCAGTTTGGGGATCACCTTCTGTGAGCTCCCATGGATACTTAATGGAATGATCTGAATAATTAGTACCCACCGAGCAAGCGTCAGACAACTCTTCAGAGTCTGAAACAAAAAGCCACCAACCAACATGACACATGAAAAAGTATGCAAACTTTCAGATTCTACAGAATCGTTCATCAGGGTGATGATGAATTCTGGAAAACTCAAAAGCTTGCAGTCTTTTGTGCCATTTTGATTGGCCTTAATAAAAGGTAGTAAGTGGCTTTAGTTTTGGGGATTTTCTTTAAAGAAGAAGAAGAGATTGGATTTATACCCTGCCCTTCACTATCTGAAGGAGTCTCAGAGCAGCTTACAATCTCTTTCACTTTCCCTCCCTCTCCACACAACAGACACCCTGTGAGGTAGGTGGGGCTGAGAGACTTTTATCAAGAACTACCCTTGAGAGAACAGGTCTGAAAGAACTTATGATTGACCCAAGGTTACACCAGGAGCTGCATGCGGGGGAGTGGGGAATCAAACCTGGCTCTCCCAGATTAGAGTCTATGCTCTTAACCACTACACCAAACTGGCTCTCTACCTTAGGTGCCAACATGGACCAACATGACTAACTGCAAGCTATTCAGAGTCATGAAGCTAATAAAAGGCATGGTTGGCAAATGGTCCTACAAATGAAACAAACAGATGCCTAGTACCTTGGCTGTATCCTTTTGATTTGTTTCTTTTTTATTCATTTTTGTTGGCAACTGCCCTCACCCCTTTTATTGTAGTTGAATGCATGGAAAACATGATAAGTTTCGCTAAGCAAATGTCATGGATGTTTTTTATGTCATGGGGGTTTGTTATGACAGCAAGTGCATTGGAAAGTCATGCCCACAGCATGGCCTCCGACTAGGGTTGCCAAGTTGCGGCAGGGGATCGCATGTCTTTGCAGAATCCCTGCCATGGAGACGATGAGACGCATTGCATCTCCGTCGCCAGGACATGACGCTATGTGTCGCTCTGGCAACAGGTCTCCAAACAGCTCTGGCAACGGTGTACTCCCGGTCTGTGGCTGGAAAACCATAGAGTTTTCCCTCGGATGACCGTGGCCCCGCCCCCAGCGTGCCCGGCGTCATAATTTCACTTCCTGGTGATGCTCACGCCAGGGTGGGGTTCCCCTGGGGCCCGATCCGTCAGCGGCGGGGAACGGGCCTCTGGGGCGGGGGTTTCCCCGCCCCCTGGGGGGATTTGGGAAGCCTAGCAAGTCGGGATTTTCAGCAGGCCCGTCTGGCTGCACAGAAGATCCTGGGCTCGCTTTCTCCTGCAGTCAGCACTGAGGAGTGTGTGTATGAGGAGCCCCCCCCTCTCTTTCTTTCTTTCTTTCTTTCTTTCTTTCTTTCTTTCTTTCTTTCTTTCTTTCTTTCTTTCTTTCTTTCTTTCTTCTTTCTTTCTTTCTTTCTTTCGCCTTCTTTCTTTTTTCACTCCTCCCTTCTCATCTATTTGCTTTCTTTTCACCTCTCTCCTTTCAAATTACAAATTTTAAAAAGGCAGAATTAAAACCCCAAATAGCCCCTCTACCTCAAATCCATTGCTCAGTCAAGATTACTTAAGAATGGGAATACAGAATAATTTGATCCAGAGTCTATACAGATATGCTCAGGGGAATTAAATCTTAACAACTAATCACACATAGGGTTGCCAGGTCTGGGTTGGAAAATACCTGGAGACTTTGGGGGTGGATCGGGGAGGGGGGGGGGTTGGGGGGGGGGAGGGGAGGGGCCTCTGCATGGTACAATGCCATATAGTCCATCCTTCAGAGCAGCCATTTTCTCCAGGGGAGCTGACCTCTGTCAGCTGGAGATCAGTGGGAGATCCCCAGGCCCTGCCTGGAGGCTGGCAACCCTACACATGGTTCCTGTGACTGATGGATATACCAACTCTGTTTAGACAGAAAGAGAGAGAGACAGAAAGAGAGAAAGAAGAATGAAAGAGAGAGACAGAAAGGGAACCGGTGAAAACTGCCAGTTTTCTTTGGATTGAACCCTGTATCTGAGGTTTGAGTCAGTTTTTCATTTTGAAGCATGTATTACTGAATGTGGTGCTCATTTTAATACCACAAGGGGACATTGCAGATTTCTGTCAAGAACCTTTAAACCACTAACCAGTTATGAAGGTAGAAAGCCAGCAGGGGAGCAGGGGCTATCCAGTGTTTTGAAGAGAGTGCCATGTGTATGATTATCTACCCACTGGATGGAAATCGTGGGTGTCTGCTCACTACATGGAGCTCATGGCTCTCAGGGAGTAGGTTCATTCCCCCTGAGGCTAGGGTTGCCGACCTGAAGAAGCTGAGGCAGAGAGATATTTTGGGAATAGACCCTTAGTGACTTACCAGGCCGCATGGTGATGTCCCTGCCTGGTGTGAAGGTTGCTGACATCACACGCTGTCTTGTTGTTGTTCAGTCGTACAGTTGAGTCTGACTCTTCGCGACCCCATGGACCAGATCACGCCAGGCCTTCCGGTCTTCCACTGTCCTCTGAAGTTTGCTCAATACACACGCTGTCTAGACAGGTTGATAGATAGCGCTGGGGAGGAGTCAGCAGTCATGGTGCATGTTGGTACCAATGGCATTGGGAAATGTAGTTGTGTGCTTAGCTTTAATATCAGAACTGTTTCTGCTTGATTTCTGAAAACAACCTTTAAAGGATAACGGTAAAATGAAATTAATATCAATATTGTTAGCTATAGCCGGAATTACATTGGCAGCTATGTGGAAAGATAAGAAAATACCCATGATTGAGCAATGGCAGGCTCAACTCTGGAACTACTTTATCATGAGTAAAATCTCAGAATTAATTATACTAAAGTAAATAATTCTACCATGAAATTTGTTGAAGTATGGTTTCCTGTAGTTCAATACGTAACTGAAAAAGGTATACTTCCAAAAAACATACTGTATCAAGATATGTTATTTTTTTTAGCAGACCTCTGGTATATTTGTAGATAACCAACAGATATGAAAATGTCATTTTGGCGACTGTCTAGATGTTGTATGTTATTTTGAATATATAATTTAAAAAATGAAAGTTTTTTAAAAAGGAAATGTAGTTGTGTGGTCCTGGAGGAAAAAAATAGGTTACTAGGCAGAAAGGTAAAGGCCAGGACCTCAAAGGTAGCATTCTCAGAAGTGCTGCCAGTTTCATGCACGGGGCTAGCTAGGCAGACACAGATCAGGGGTCAATGCATGGATGAGAAAGTGGTGCCAGGAGGAAGGGTTTAGATTTGTTAGGCCCAGGGGAACTTTCTGGGACAAACTGAACCTGTACAAAAGAGACGGACTTCACTTGAACCAAAAGGGAACCAGGTTGCTGGCAACTAATATCAGAAAAGGTGTCAAAGCAGCTTCTAAACTAATCCTGGGGAGGGGTGACAGGAGCTGGGGAGCCTCCAGTTTGGGACAAGTCAGTCAAAAGGGATGATTGCATAAACACTCAGGGCAATATTGGTAGGAGTGTAATAGAACTTGGGAGTGAAAGCTCGATGGTGACTGAGGACCATGTGTGGCAACTAAGGGATCGAGGAAGCTGAGAGTTACTGGAAAGGGAAATACATTATAGGTGTCTATATGCCAATGTTAAAAGTCTCAGAGCCAAGATGGGGGAGCTGGAGTGCTTGGTGTTCAATGACAATTTAGATATAGTAGGTATCCCAGAAACATGGTAGAAAGGGGGAAATCTATGGCATACAATCATTCCCAGGCATAAGTTGTATAGGCAGTACAGGGAGGGACATGTTGGTATTGTTGCTTTGTACATCAAAGAGGGCATAGAATCAAATAAGTTAGAAAACATCAGGGGAATTAACTCCCCTGCAGAAGCAATATGGGTGGAAACACTGGGCCCTAAGGATTACTTGAAAGTGGGGGTGTACTATTGCCCACCTGATCAAACCCTTGAGGCTGATCTTGAGATGCAGAAGGAAATAAGGTAGGTGACTAAGATAATGCTATTATACTGGAAGACTTCAACTACCCTCACATTTACTGGGTAAACGTGTACTCGAGTCATGCTGTAGAAATGAGATTCCTCATCACCATAAATGACAGTGCATTGGAACAGTTGGTCACAGAGCCAACCAGAGTGGTAGTGATCTTGAACTTGGTTCTGAGCAGGTCTCAGGACCTAGTGAGAGATGTAGAGGTTGTTACATCCATTGGAAACAGTGACCACAATGCTATTAAGTACAGCATTCAGATTAATGGAAAGTTACCCCTAAAGTCCAAAATGGTAACATTTGATTTCAAAAGAGGGAACTTTACAAAAATAAGTAAAAAGGAAGCTGAAAGGGAAACACTAGAGAATAAAATCCCTAGAGCAGGGGTGTCAAACGTACAGCCCACGGGCCGGATCTGACCCCTGTAGGGCTTCTATCCAGCCTGTGAGCTAGTGGCTCTCTGCTGCTTCTTGTTCCTGCTTCCTGTTTCCTTCATCGCAGCTGCTTTTGCTTTTCCCTTTTGCCCAGTCTCTCCTATTTCCTGCTTTGCAGAGGAGAAAAGAAGCCAAACTTCCCTTCCCTCAATTGGCTGAGGGCTCCTCTGAGGAGAAGGAAGAGGGAGGGGGAAGGAAAGAGAGAGAGAAATGGAGTCCCATGGATCTTTTAAGAAGACCAACAATGTTTTATTCCAGGTATAAGTAGGGTTGCCAAATGTAATTTACTCACCGGCGGGGGGAGCGTCTTCTCGCTCCGAGAGCTGGCTGGGGATGTGTGCGCGTGCACGCGAAGTGCACGTGCGCCGCCGGAACGTCACCGGAAGTGACGCACGATGTAGCACCTTGGGGGCGTGGCCAAGATCGTCGGGGGGGAAGCATATGGTTTCCCCAACGTGCCCTATGTGCCCTATGTCTTGCATCACCTCTGGTGATGCAGCTTCAGGGAGCGGGGTTCCCCCCGGGGCCCGATTCTGTCGCATCGGAAATCGGGCCTCCAAAGTGGGGGATTCCCCGCCCCCCGGCCCCATTTGGCAACCCTAGGTATAAGCTTTTGTGTGTGTGTGCAGACTTCTTCAAAGAGAGAGGCGGAGAGAAGGGGGGAGGGGAAGGGAAAGAAAAAGGATAAGTCTGTCAATGGCTACTAGCCATCGTGATTGAGGGGAAACTCCACATTCAGGGGCACGAATCCTCTGAATCCCAGAGCCAGGAGGCAACATCAGGGGAAGGCCTCACCCTCTATGCACTCTTGTTGGTGCTTCAGAGGAACTGTTTGGCCAATGTCTGAGACAGGATGCTGGACTAGATGGACCACTGGTCTGATCCAACAGGGCTCTTCTGATGTTCTTAACATAATAAACCATCTTTTAGGATTCCAGGCTGGTGAAGTCGCAGCTGTCTTCCTATGAATTATTTGCTTGCCACTGCAATTGCATCCCCTCCTCTAAATGTCTGTGATGGGTCTTTGTGGCAAGGCTAATTTCACAGTCGTTATGAAAGCCGTACTGTCTGATTCATGCATGAAATCAATAATGTGTAAAGCTCATTTAATAATAACTGATCATATGTGATTATTAGAGGAAGGATAAGCAGTATGCCCCAAAGGAAATTTGTCCTAGGGAAATTTTCCTTTTTAAAAGAAACACATGATGTCTAATATAGTCAAAATGCTCATAATTGGATATATTGTCAGAAAATTGTGGACAATCCATTTAACACTGTGCTTCAGAACAATATCTGAGGGTACCAGCCCTCATCTTAAATCACTGTAATCCTAAACGTCAAAGTCAATCGTCTTGGAAAGATGTAACTCTTATTGGGATTGCACTGCAAATCTTCTAGTGCAGTGCAGGAGTCTTCAACATGGTGCCCATGGAAACTGTGGCAATCCACCAACACCTTTCCTGGCACTCACCAAGAATGTTTAGAAAGTGGGCAGGGCCAGGTGGGGCTTGTACCCAGCAGGGCTTCTGACTGGCTATGCAGATTAAAAGGCATCCTGTTATTAACCGAGTTTAGGAACATAAGAACATAAGAGAAGCCAATGTTGGATCAATCCAATGGCCCATCTAGTCCAACACTCTGTCACACAGTGGCCAAAAATACCAGGTGCCATCAGGAGGTCCAGCAGTGGGGCCAGGACACTAGAAGCCCTCCCACTGTTGTCCCTCCCAAGCACCAAGAAGACAGTGCATCACTTGCCCCAGCCTGAGAGTCCCTATCTATACTTGAGGCTAATGGCCACTGATGGACTTCTGCTCCATATGCTTATCTAATTCCCTCTTGAAGCTGTCCATGCTTGTAGCCGCCACCACCTCCTGTGGCAGTGAATTCCATGTGTTAATCACTCTTTGGGTGAAGAAGTACTTCCTTTTATCTGTTCTAACCTGACTGCTCAGCAATTTCATTGAGTGCCCACGAGTTCTTGTATTGTGAGAAAGGGAGAAAAGTACTTCTTTCTCAACCTGCTCTGTTCAATGCATAATCTTATAAACCTTGGTCATGTCACCCCTCAGCTATCATTTCTCCAAGCTAAAGAGCCCCAAGCGTTTTAACCTTTCTTCAGAGGGAAAGTGTTCCAACCCTTTTATCATTCTAGTTTCCCTTTTCTGCACTTTTCCCAATGCTATAATATCCTTTTTAAGGTGTGGTGACCAGAACTGTACACAGTACTTCAAATGAGGTTGCACCATTGCTTTATACAGGGGCATTATGATACTGGCTGATTTGTTTTCATTTCCCTTCCTAATAATCCCCAGCATAGTGTTGGCCTTTTTTATTGCAGTTGCCCACTGTCTTGACATTTTCATTGAGTTATCTACTATGACTCCAAGATCTCTCTCTTGGTCAGTCTCTGCCAATTCGGACCCCATCAATGTGTATTTATAGTTAGGATTTTTGGCTCCAATGTGCATCACTTTGCACTTGGCCACATTGAACCCTACTTGCCACGTTGACGCCCACTCGGCCATCCTCGACAGATCCCTTTGGAGTGCCTCAAAATCCTCCCTGGTTCTCACCACCCTGAACAACTTCATGCCATCTGCAAATTTAGCCACTTCATTGCTTACTCCCATCTCCAAATCATTAATAAATAAGTGAAAAGGCATTGGACTGAGTATTGATCCCTGCGGTACCCCACTGCTTACCACCCTCCACTGAGAAAATTTCCCATTTATCTTCACTCTCTGTTTCCTATTAATTAGCTAGTTTTTGATCCACAAAAGGACTTGTCCTTTTATCCCGTGATTTTTGAGTCTACTTAGGAGCCTTTGATGAGGAACTTTATCAAAAGCTTTCTGGAAGTCAAGGTAAACAACATCTATTGGGTCCCCCTTGTCCACATGTTTGTTCACTCCCTCAAAAAACACTAACAGGTTAGTGAGACAAGATCTTCCTTTACAGAACCCATGCTGAGTCTGCCTCAATAGTTTCTGATTTAAATGTTGACAAATTGCTATAAGAGTTTTGTTGACATTTTGTGTTTGGATCCACCTCCTGCAGCAGGCATTTTGTTGTTGTGTCTGCCATCCTGTGCCTACAGGCTTAAAAACTTGGGGTCTCCTGTTCTATTAGGTCATTATATTTTTATCCCACCTGTCCACCTATGAATTCAACGTCATAGGTTATAAGCCCCAAATGGGTAATCAGGTGTTTCTGACCACATGCAAATCCAAGTGTTTTGTAAATAATACTATCAGGATAGGTCTCAGAAAATACAAATGGTCATTATGCTTTTCTATGTAATCCTAGTTAGGTCTATTCCCCTGGAAAGTGTTCTTAGGGCTGCACTGTGGAGAAAGAAGAACCTAATGCAAAATTTTCTGGTTACTTCAGGCTGTTTCACGTGGTACCAGTTCATAGGTTGCACATAGATAAGCAAATGTTGGGCTCACTTGTACTTCCTGTCAAGTGAATATCCTGTGTTGTGAACTGGTACATACATGCTTATATGAGTTGTTCCATTCACACATCACAAAAATGACACAGAAAAATGAAGAATAGTCATATGTGTAAATTGTCCTTTTGTCCCTGGAGCTTGTGAATGTCAGTATGGAGTGATTAAAAAAAACAGCTTGGCACATTTAGGTGCTATGGAAAATAACTATCTAGTTAAAACTCTAGATTACTGAAAAGTACTTGGTACATAATCCTTGAATTATTTCCATGAGATTTTAGTCAGAGGGTAAGATACTGCTCAGCAATAGAACTCAGCAAAATGCAAAATTAGTTTTTGCTTTGCCACAGACTACATCCCTTTTTAGATGTTCAGATGACTATGCAAAGGATGGAAATGGGCTCATGGAAGCAAACTCTACCCAAACTACAGGTATTCATCAGAATGTATACATACAGGCTATATATGTGCAGATGTATGTGTGTAAAGATCTATACATATGTTTGTATGAACATACACAGATTTGGGGTGGACCTTGCCATTGTGATCCCCATCCTCCACAATGTGCATTCATTGTACATGTTTTGAATTTCTGCAAGTACTCATTTCTTTGATGTTTGGCATGTCAATTGGGACCGGGTTGGGTGTGAAAGGCCACCTTCTTGATTGTGTACTTTTTCTCATGTTGATAGAACAATATTACAGTTAATTTAAAACATCATTTATGATTGTAACAGATCTCTGTCACTTTGAGAATTTGTACTGAAAGTACGGATGTGAATTTAATAAACGAATACATCAGATCTCACATTAATGAAACAGAGATTAAATACTGACAATCCGTAATGTCTGAGTAACCTGTTTCGTAATGTCATGGTATAATTGTCAGTGCAAACATCCTAAGCATTTATATACTAATGTCCAGGGTCAATCTTCATTGTCGCAATCCTAAAGAAGAAGCCAAATCTAAATCCAAATAAAAGTCTAATATGAAATTTCCCCCTTTGGGTTAGAAACCTGTTACATTCTGAAGTGTTTCAAATTTCATCCTCAGCAAATTACACACACACACACACACACACACACAAACACATCCAAAATCATATTAGTAATGTTACCCTTAAAAATAACATGAATGAAGGAGAATCTTATGCCCAGTTGAAGATGATTAGCAAAATTTTATTATAACACTTCACCCAGCTAAACAGGAAAGGCGATTTTGTACTAGAAGCATTCAATTTCTTTCTTTCTTTCTTTCTTTCTTTCTTTCTTTCTTTCTTTCTTTCTTTCTTTCTTTCTTTCTTTCTTTCTTTCTTTCTTTCTTTCTTTCTTTCTTTTTTTCTTGCCATATGCAGTGGAAGAATATATGTTCTGCATGCAGTCACTGTTTCTTTAATGTACTGCCGCCATTACCATGTGCGCAGCCGTTTGAGCCCCGCGGCAAAGCGCTAACCCCAAAGCTTCGTCCGGCAAGAACAATAGACCTGTGGATCCTAGCCCGCACCAATCACAGGGCCAGGTCCACAGCCGGGAGCCTATGAGACTCCCGGCTACTGTAAATAACCTATAGGGTCACTAGGGGTGTGTCTTTCTTTCTTTCTTTCTTTCTTTCTTTCTTTCTTTCTTTCTTTCTTTCTTTCTTTCTTTCTTTCTTGCCATATGCAATGGAAGAATATATGTTCTGCATGCAGACAGTCACTGTTTCAGTTTCTGGTATCTCTACTTAATTAGACAGCTGGGCTGGGAAGGATCCTGCTTTCCGAGACTTTAAAACTACTGCCAGTCAGGGCAAATAGTAGTAACCTTGATGGACAAATGGTTTAAGGCACACTGAACACATGAAACTGCCTTTATACTGAGACAGACCATTGGTCTATCAAGGTCAGTGTTGTGTACTCTGACTGGTAGGAGATCTCCAGAGTCTCAGGAGGGAATCCTTCACATCACCCACTACTTGGGCCTTTTTAATTGGAGAGGTCAGGAACTGAACCTGGGATCTTCAGCAAGCAAAAGACATGCTCTGCCCCCAAGTCACATCCCTTCCTCTTTCATATATTGAAAACTGTTGAGACAGTGCTTATACCTTAACCATGTCTGTACTACAGGTAAGCTTAGGCAACTGGGATTGCCACCTTTGTGACTGATAATATTCCACTTCTGTTGTGTATTATGGTTTATGGATTGTTTTAAATGGTTCTAGCTTTTTTATTTCAGTGGTTCTATACATACGTTTTAAGTTTGTCAGCCTCTTCGGGAGCCCAGCCAGTAGAATCCGGACATCATCACTATCCTCCTCCTCCTCCTCCTCCTCACCACCACCACCACCACCACCATCGGCACTTTATAGTAAAACAGGGTTGACTGCTCCATGTTGGAGTTTAAGGTACACTGCAACGATGGAAATTGTAAATAATTCAAGACCATAGAAGCACGTTAGATGGATAAAGTAAATGTGCTTAGAGGTTTGACAATGATATACAATCCAGATAGATAAAGTGAATGCATTCCTTCCTAGAACACCTCTAGGGTTTGACTGATGGGCTTGTGCTCTACTTTCAGCCTCTTCAGAATATCAATGAAGAGTCACCCACAATGGCCAATGCTACATCAGGTGGGCTTTCAGAAAAAAAGCCCTCCATGTTATTCTCTGCCTGAAGTTAAGTGGCAAATACCCAAGACAAGTCCTTGATGTGAGAATCCCTGTCACAAGCAATAAGGCAGTTGTTACTCTTCATATCATCAAGACTTCAGGACATCTGCTAACCATTGCTTGCCAGTGGCAGCTGTGTGTTTTGTCTGGAGCGCTGTAACGTTAAAGAAACCCAATGAACCTAATGGAATTTACCAATATGTATTTTATAGTGGTTCCTATTGCACTGTATACTTGAGGGTGACTTTAATAGCACACTCTTAATGGCAACAGGATGTTAAATGAGCAATGTTCCAGTTAGCATTGATTTGTTTATTGGAAGCCTACGAAAACTTACAATAACAGTGTGCAATCATTCTTTTTTAGCATAGAGGAAATGCTGTAAACAAGTGGATCAGATTCTATGCAGAAGGCTGATTCTGATCCATCTTTGAAGTCCACAGTTCTCATTGTTGGTGAAGAACTAGGTCTTTAGGGAGGCAACAGGTGAGGCAGTGGTGGCAGCTGGGACTCAGGAGGAAATGGAACCCTCACAGTGATTCCATTGTAGTGATGCCAGCTTCTAGGTGACACCTGGGTATCCCCCGGAATTATAGGTCATCTCTAGACTACATAGATCAGTTCCCCTGGAGAAAATGGATACTTTGGAGGGTGGACTCTATGGCATTGTAGCCCACTGAGGTCCTTGTCCTTCCCAGGCTCCATCCCAAATCTCCAGGAGTTTCCCAACCTGGATCTGGCAATTCCATCCCCTCAATCCCCACCAGTGGCTGGGGGAACCTGGCAACCCTATTCCAGGGCCAGTGGTGTTTGCCTTGGACATGGGTGGCAGTTGTGCAGGGCTGGAAAGTGACAGCCAGTGGAATCCTAAGCAGTTAAACATTAATCTCTACTTAGGTCCATTACTATGTCCATTAACCTCTTCTTAGGCCCATTACTTTGCCCGTTGACCTCTGTTTAGGACCGCACTGAATGGGATCAAGCTACACCCCTGGCTTCCTAACACATCATGGACTTCCTTAAATCATGGCACTCCCGACTATTGCTAGAGTTGCTTAAGTGGTGAATCCTCCCTGTCTGTTGTGTCTGGAGCCATGCTGAGCTTTTGACAAATGCAAAAGGCACATCCCAGAGCCTTTTCTTGCTTCTTGAATGAAATTGGAACTCCTGTGTCCCTTGCATGAGAATTTTCAACGCCAGCTCTGGGGGGAAAAGCAAACGATAGCTGAGCTGCAAGCCAAGGGCTACCTGCCATTTTGTTATTCAATGAAATGGTAAAACATTCTCGATGGATGCATCATGCTGAGCAAAATTGTCTCTGCTGCAAAAATTGCCTCTTTCCTATTTAGGATTTAAAAAAAAATCAAGGGGGGGGGCGGTGACAAAAGATGAATTTTGAAAGTGAGCCTTTACATATGAAAATCCGTGAGAGGGTATCAAGCCGCCCAAAGTGAGCTTGCTGATTCTTAATTGCAATATGGGGTCTGTGACAACCATCTGCTTATGGTGCCACTGTGTCTTCTATTCAGGAGTCGTCAAATTTAAAACACTGACAGGAACAATTTTGGTGGGGTTAACAAGTTAATAGAGAAGCAGAAGCTATGTGTCTGATTCAAAGTTAAGATACCATTTGGGTGTATATATGAACAAACACAGCACGTTCCTAGCAGCAAGCCTATAGGGAGTGAGCACAAGAGAGAGAGAGAGAAGCTAGCAGTCTTTTGACATATGCAAATACAAGGAGCAAAATTTTTATCATTGGCTATCTATCTAGAAACTTCAGCTCCTCCAGATAACTTTCAGTGCAGTGACTGCAAACATTATTGTCTAAGGCTGTCAAGCCACTTAAGAATTGTTAGCGGATTGCTTGCCTTTCAGTCAATTAACCAATCAACTAAAATGTGAATGCAATTAAATATAACTAATATGGGTACCTTTTCCAGGAAGTGGGGTATCTTAAAACAGTGGCATGTCTACTTTCCTTCTTGAATGAAGGCCTGGCCACCTCCATTTTTCTCCCCATGAAATGCAATAATGAAACATACAACATGACAATACATAGTTCTTGTCCCCTGATCATCATCATGGGCTGACAGAAAGACATGAAGCTGCCTTATACTGTCAAACCTCTGGTCTACCAAGGTCAGTATAATCTAATACATACATAAGAACATAAGGAAAGCCCTGCTGGAACAGACCAATGGTCCATCTACTCCCTGGCCCTAGTTGAGGATAGGCGGACGTCCTTTGGGCCCGGGATCACCAGGAGATGTTGACTGTCAGAGCATAGCACTCTTTGGGGTGTATTCGGGAAAAGGCGGTCCCTTAGGTATGTTGGTCCCAGGCTGTGTAAGGCTTTGAAGGTTATTACCAGCACCTTGAAGCAGATCTGGTACTCAACTGATAACCAATGCAGCTGACAAAGCACATGCCAAGGAGATATATACATATCCCTTACTTTCAACATGTTTGTTCCTGCTAATCGGACACGGTTGAAGCAGTAAGTCATGGGTTATTATATTATCCTTTGTACAGGGACATTCAGTCTCTATACATAATTCTGATCTTATCAAATTTTCCAGGCAGACCTGATTAATTTTATATTTCCTCCTCTTCGCAAATTGTTCTAACGAAACCACCTTTAAGGTATGTTCAGCAAGGAAGCAACTGCTTGTCTTTTTTATTAATTATGCCTGCCCTATTGAAATAAGCCTACTATATGACTCTGAAATTTTATTGTATTTGGATGTGCTGATGACTCCCTCTGTTTGTCATTTCAGCTGATCTACGTAAAAAAATTGATTGAATTAACTTAAAAGGATGTCACACTATGGCCCTGTTCACATGCCTCGATTGAATGGCGGATTTTGGGGGCGTGATCACACCGCAACATCTGGCAAGTGGAGCGCACCCGTGGCCAACCCGTGGCGTACCATCAAAAATGCGTGATAAAAAACTACCTCCTCGAAGGTACTAGAAAATGGTTTGCCATGGGCTGCCTTCAGACTCCCTCGGTGTGATCGTGCCAGCATGCGGCTTTTCCCTCCGGCCCCATGTTGATGCGCAGGCATGGAGGGAAGGAACCGTGGCATGCTGCCAACGTGTGGGATCGCGTTCTGGCAGCTCTAATTGCAGTGGCACAAATAGCCCTGCCTCCCCCCCACCCGCGTTATCCGGCCCATGTGGCCGGGGCCTGAGTTGTATGACATCATAAGACTCTTCTTGCTGTGGAGCAGACTTGTTATCGATGGAGTATGCAGACTCTTCATGGATAAAAGTCCCATGCTGGCCTTTGGGTGTTTGAAAATCACATTGTCTTCCAAAGAGTAGTATGTTGTGGATTGTGAACTGGATCCAGTGGGGGTGGGAGGAAGGCTTCATGGCACTTCTTGTTTTTGAGCAGTTGTGTTCTTAACTACTATGCAAAATAAAGACATTTCCATCATTAAAAGAATATGCATCACACAAATGCACATTATGGAGAGTATATAATCTCAGACATACGAAATAGGAATTCATTGAATTTTCAGTAGTGTCCAATATCAAATTATACAGTATGTAAGGTTATGTGTGTGTGTCGGAAATATTTGTTTTCCTCAAGTAAAATCCCAAATTAGCTGTTGTAGATTTTCCAGATTGTATGGCCGTGGTCTTGGCATTGTAGGACCTGACGTTTCACCAGTACAATGTCAAGACCACGGCCATACAACCCAGAAAATCTACAACAGCTAATGAACTCTGGCCATGAAAGCCTTCGACAACAAAATCCCAAATGTTTGCAAACCCTGGTTGGTGCCATAGCTCTCATTTTAAGCACCAATTAACAAATCACAAAGTCCACATGTTTGTTGGTAGGTGACATCAGTAGTTTGCATCGGATGTTCATTGGGAGTTTTGTGCCTCCCAGACTTTACACATGCCCTTGTCTCCTCACAACCCGTGATGTGTGATTACAAGGTGTTTCAAACTTCCTCTTGTATGACATTTTTGATTCGTTAGACTGCACCATGGAGCTGCTATTGGCTCCATTGCAAAACTTACATGCAGCAATATAAGTAGCATGCTTTTGCAAAAGGAGCCAATAGTGGCTTCATAGAGTGACTGGAGGGAGTGAAAACGGCATGGAAGGAGAGATTGATACTGCTGCATCAAGACTACACACCATGTTTGCAAGGGGAAAGGGGCATGCATGAACCTGGGAGGTGCAAGAAACCACTACTGAACATGTGAAGCAAAGTCCTTGTGGTGTTTACCATCACACACAACAAAACTCTTAACCTGTTCAGCAATTGAACCTACCCTGGTTGATGCTCATGATCAGATTGGGAGCTGATTGGGGATAAGTTCAGATTGCTCTGGATAACTGTAACAGCTGCTGCTGAACAACTCTACAGCTGCCTGTTGGTCAGAAGCCAGCTCACATGGCCCATAGCATCTGCTTGGCACATAGATAGAGTTGCTAACTCTGGATTGAAAAATTCCTGGAGATTTGTGCATGGAGCCTGGATTTGGGGAGGGGAAGTACCTCAATGGGGTATAATGCCATACAGTCCATAGAGCAGCCATTTTCTGCAGAGTAAATGATCTCTGTGGTCTGGAGATCAGTTGTAATTGCAAGATATCTCCAGGCCCCATCTGGAGGTTAGCAACTCCACATGTAGAAGGTCCTAGGTTTAATCCTTAGCATCTCCAATTCAAAAGATTGGGTAGTGGGTGATGATGAGACCCTGAAAGGGACTCCAGGACCATGGAGAGCTGCTTCTGATCAGAGTAGGCTTCCTTGACTCCACTCTAAAATGAAATCTGACTTGCTGATTCCTATAGCTTGTACACTGCAACACACATGGACCAAGTTGGACTTGAATTAGGTAATCACAAGTGGAGTTAAGATGTAAATGCCTTTGATGTAATGGACTGTGGCTCCCAAAAGCTGATGCTGTGATAAATTCATCAAAGATGCCCCAGCACTAGATTGGATTCAGAGTACCATGAGCCAAGCAAAGCTCATGGACTGGGATGTCACCACATTCCCCCTTCTGTTACAGGCCATTGAGAGTATCATGCTAAGCAGTTACACTGTTGACTTCAGTGGACTTAGATGTAACTCTGCTTAGAATAGCACTGTAAGTCTGCTCCAGGGGACCCCCCATTCTGCTCCAGGGGACTCTCATAAAAACAGTGAAAGGCACTGGGAAGGGTATGCCATGGGTAAATCAGCCCTCTCCTCTGCCAACCAAAATGCCATTCCTCTAGCATTTGTGTGGTTATGCTGGCAGAACAGCACCTTTGGATTAAACCCAGCAACTGCTAATGTTCTACGGAAGGCATTTTATATTCAGGGAAAATGTTCAGATTGGGGAAAATGTGGTAAAAAGTTTAAATCATTATTCTTGGTCTTGCCTGCTCTGTAATGAATTAAGGGCAAAATGGCTCACACCTTTGGAAAAAAGTCAAGGAGTATAGGTCTGATCAAGAAAAATCAATTTGGCTTTTAATCAGTCAAAGTAAAGACATTCGCTTTGCATTAAGTACATTTGCCTTGTTGGATCAAAGGTTGGGAGAAAAGGTTAAATACAAACCCAAAAGGGCAGAGCTACAATTACTGAAGCCATAAAGCTTCCCCCCACCATCATGCCCTCCCCCCAGTGGCATGAGTTTAGGGTGCAAGGCTAGTTTTGGTAGGGATGAACAGATGTGACATAATGAATTCTTTTATTGTTCTGGAATTATAGTACATGCTGTGATTCACTTAATTCTGGTTTCTCTAAGCAAATTTCAGAACTGGAGTATACTCAAGTAGTTGCAGCTTCCAGATGTTCAGGTTTATTTGTATCTCCTTCCCTGTATTACTAATGCGCATGTGCACATAGATAAAACACTGCACACAAAAAGGCAACAGATGCGATAGTATATATCATTGCATCAAGATTCATCATGCATAGTGCTTTACTGATGTACACATGTGCTCTGCTCCTGTGTATTAGTAAAACAATATCTAAAAAGAAATTTGGGATAGAACTGTAAATACAATTTTAATACAATATTAATGCGCTTATTCATGTTGGTAATGCAGAGGGAAAACAGATGCAAACAAACAGAAGGAACTGAATGCCGTGGCAAAGCACTCATGCACAGTGCCCTGTTCAAAATTTAGATTTTTTTTAAAATGACAATTCCTAGTACCTTAGTTCCATTTTGAATAGCTAATGGCTAGGTAATTCAGGAACTTCCCAACCCTAGCAGTAACCTGGATGAGAACTGAAAAAGTATTTTTAAATCTGACAGCCACTGTTATTTTAGGGCTGGGATTCCAGTCCCAACTCTACCATAAAGCTCATTGAGTAATCTTGGGCCAGCCATGCTCTCCCAGTTTCACTCGCTTTACAAGGCTGTGGTGAGTATAAAATGGCAGAGGAGAAAACCATGAACACTGCCCTGAGCTCCTTGGAGTAAGGGCAGGACGAAAATGTACTATACAGAGAGCCTATGGAATGGGACACTTTGAGTTACAGAGCAGAACTCTGGACAGGTGAAATCAGGTTTTTAACCAAGCTCAAGGTTTTTATCAAGAAAACATAACCTCATGAAAAATATAAAGCCTACTGACTATGTATTGCAGACCACAGATATAACTTTTAAAAATTATACTGACAGTAACTACCTAATGCCATCTAATCCTTCCAAGGAAATTGCACCCCTCCAAATACAGACTAGAGAACCCTAATATTTCTCAGTATTTAGGTATTCCGTAGTCCTATCTGACTGCACTAAAAAGGAGAAACAGAGCTGCGTAGCATCAACATACTGATGACATCTCAGTCCAAGTCTCCTGATGACTTCCCTCCCAGTAGTTTCATGTAGATGTTACAAAGAACTCTTCTAGGTCCCTTCAAGAACCAAGCACAAAATCAATCTCATTTATCCAGGAAAAAAAGATTTTTAGTTCAAGGGAGGAGGGTCTGATCATCATTAGCATCCATATCTAAACTTAGTATTATGTCCAACACTAAGGGGTTAATGGAGGGAATGAGTTAAGAGGACTACTAGAAAGGATTACTTGGTGGGGGGGCATTACAGAATGGATTAAAGGTACGTAGGAGAAAGTTAAAGAATGGCTGACATTACGAAGAAGAGCCAGTTTGGTGGAGTGGTTAAGAGCGGTGGACTCTAATCTGGGAGAACTGCGTTTGATTCCCCACTCCTCCACGTGCAGCCAGCTGGGTGACCTTGGGTCAGTCACAGTTCTCTCAGAGCTGTTATCTTAAGAGCAATTCTCTCAGAGCTCTCTCAGCCCCACCTACCTCACAGGGTGTCTGTTATGGAGAGTTTGTATGCTGCTGTGAAACTCTGAGTGAAGGGTGGGGTATAAATACAGCTCTTCTTCTTCATAGACAAAAACAAACTGAGATTCAAAGTAAGAGGAAGTTGTTAAGATATTAGACAAATTTCAGAAATGATTTTAAGGACTGGCTTTTTTACCTTTGATTTTTTGTTTGAGAGTTTGGGGAAATTAGCTTAACTATACATGTTATTAGGTTTAATTCACAAACTTCAGGGGCCAGGACTGTACACATATGCATTAGAGTGTTCACACATAGGGTCCAGCAGATGCAACCATGAATTCTTCCATTCATGTGGCTCAATTAGATCGCAGATAACTGGCAGTGCAATCCCATACACCGTTACCCCCGTCTAAGTCCTTTTACTTCAGTGGTTTTTAGATTGGGTTAACACTGCATAAGATCGCATGGGAGTGAGTGATGAAGGCTTTAGAAACCAATTTCTATGATCGTGGCAGCTGAAAAAGAATTATTGTGACCCTGAAAATCCCTGCTTTGTATTGCCACTTCATATAGTCCTTTTCTCCATAGTTAAAGACCATTAGAAGTGATTGTAGAGAGAAAAGATACCAGGAAAATGTTTGTGTGAATTGGTCCTTATTTTTCTTTTCTCTTCCACCCCCCCCCCCCAGACAATGGGTTATAAAATTCTTAGTGGTTCCTAGCAGGAACTTATTCAGTCTCTTGATGACCTAGTTTAAACTGGGCATGATATGCTGAAAATAGTGGCTGGATAAAATGGAAGATTTCATTGTCATTGCTTCGGAACACAAATAACTGGGTACGAGGAGTTCAGTGGTGTTTTAAATCGAGGACTGAAATAGGACTGCACAAAAATGAACTACAAGTAAAATATGACACACACTTTTAAAAAGGATATTAGAATTGGTACAATAGGCAGCTTTTATGTACAATCTACAGATTTTTTTTTCTTTTTTGCCATCAAGTCACAGCTGATTTACAGTGACCCCATGGGGTTTTCAAGGGAAGAGATGTTCAGAGGTAGTTTGCCATCACCTGTATCCATGTTGTAACCTTGGACTTCCTTGGTGGTCTCCCATTCAAATATCAAACAGTGCTAAACCTGCTTAGCAGCTGAGATCTGACAAGATCAGGCTAGCCTGGGCAATCCAGGTCAGGACAATCTAGAATAGTAGTGCGTTATGTTATGTTATGTTATGTTATGTTATGTTATGTTATGTTATGTTATGTTATGTTATGTTATGTTGTTATGTTATGTTATGTTATGTTAGAGTATGTTAGAGTATGTTATGTTAGAGTATGTTAGGGTAATTTAGGCCTATGGGTAAAATGTGAGTACCTTTGGACAGGATTCCAGAATATGTACCACCTTGTTGAAGTGTGGGGCTCTAGGACAAAAAGTGTGGGGCTCTAGGGCAATAATCCAATTGGTGTGGTCCCCAATTAAAATTGCTGTGTGTCTGTGTTGATACAACTGAACATAGCTCCACCAAAGTTGGAGAACGAATCCAGCCCTCTCTTGGTAGCTCATGTCCCAAGACTATCATTCATGAACCTGGCCTGTTCATATGTAAAGTGTAGATGGGGTTGTCTTCAGGGGTCATTTCGTAAAAAAAGAGGTGCAGGAGCTCATTAGCATAACTCATTAGCATAACTTATTCGCATATGCCACAACCCCTGACATCACCGGAAGTGTGTCAGAAGGCAACAGCCACTGTTCAGGCTCCACTGGACTGTTTTGGATTGCTAGCTGTTGGGGTGGGGGGAACATGCAGATCTGTCCTCGCAGAGGAGGGAGAGCTTGTACCTGAATAAAACTTAGTCTTAAAGGTGCCACTGGACTGTTTTGGACTGGGGGGCCGGGAGGAGCTCTGCAACTTACCTGGCTGCTTCTTGCTCTGACTGAGGGCTGCTGGGAGCAGGGGGTGGGGCTTGTGCCCACCCCCT
This sequence comes from Gekko japonicus, assembly GCF_001447785.1. Lineage (NCBI taxonomy): Eukaryota > Metazoa > Chordata > Lepidosauria > Squamata > Gekkonidae > Gekko > Gekko japonicus. The sequence continues at coordinate 208,875 of NW_015165881.1, forward strand.
GGGCTCTTTACTGCCGGAGCTCCGCTCCTGTGCACTCCTGCAGGAAATGACCCCTGGTTGTCTTGTTTAACAGTATAAGTAGGAGAGTGGCACTGAACCTTCTCACTTCCTGTATCATTTCTTCAAAGTCCACTCACGGTTCCAGTGCCCATATTTAGCACATTTCATCCTACCTTTCCTCCAAGAAGCTTTGGGTGAAAGACATTTTTCTCTCTTCTGCCTTTTATCCTCACAATAGTCCTAAAATGTAGGTTCAGCTGAATGGTCCAGGGTTGCCCAGACTAAGTTGAATTTGAGCCCATATTTTCATGTTGTAGCATAAGACATCAGTCCTGACGATGAAGGAATGCTCCTTGGAAGTGCTTTCTGTGAAGGTTGTAATACAGTTTCCTATCAGTCCCTGAACAGCCAGCATTCAGCTTTATCCCCCCCCCGAGGTTCAGCTTTCCTCAGCTTACTAGCTTCAAGCAGTTATTTCTGTGAGCTGGAAAACAACAAAACAAAAAGGCTTTGTTTGATTAAGTGAGGTACAGTGCCATAATCTGACTCCTTGTGCTTGGAGGGACGGTGTTCTGCTGCAAACTAAGGATTCTCCTTCTAGTCTGCGACTTGCTGAAGGGGAACTTTGTACATCAAGGCACACAAAGAATTGATTGGAAACAAAGCATATTACATATCGCAGCATCATCAACCTGTCCTTTAATTGGAGGCCTCAGATCAAGAAGCTCCCTAGAGAGAAAGATGCTTTGAATATTCTCACTGAAGAAGTCCATTATGCTACACGTTGGCTGTCAATGAAAGATCCATCTGCTTGGGAAGAGCTTACCATTGCAGGAATGGGTCATCAGTCATTGAAACCATCCAGAACAAGGTGAGATAGAAGATCAGAGTTGCCAAGATGGACTGTTAACATCAGAGTCAATGGCTGACCAGATGCCCATGTCTCTCATATATTTCTTCCACAATAAGAGTTTCCTGGGTAAAGACTTTGACTACCATAAAGTACATCCCAATAGCCTCTGCGGGTTTCCCCCTCTTGATTAATGAGGCATTTCTTTCATGTCTCCTTCAGAGTGAGAACAACGCTTTTACTGATGATAAATCTCTTTCTTTTTAACAGAACAGTGTCAAATGAAGGAAATCAGGTTGCTTATACATTAGATTAGAAGTATCAGAATGGTGGGGAAAGGTGCCACCAAGTGATTGATTATTTCTTATTTCTCTTCAGTTCCTACTATTGATTCATTCTTGCGCTGGGTCAGTGGATCATGGCTTCAGGTGGAAAAAACCCAACCATCTGTTTGAAATAACTATTGTTCTTGTTCTGGCTATCTTTTTGGTTCCTAAGGAAGACCATGAAATGGTAGTAAGGTGTAAAGGATGGACTTCCTTTGGGAGGGCACTTTATATTTCTGCTTTAAAATGGCTGGGTCACTGGGTCATGGTGTGTGTGGGGAACTCTGAGTATTAGTTTGAAATAAGTATTGTTCTGCCTATCTTCCTAGTTCCTAGAAAAGACCAGGAAATAGTGATGAGGTATAAAGGAGGGGCTTTGTATTTCTGCTCTAAAATGGCTGCTAGCTTTTCTGTCATGCATACCACAATCTGTATAAATTTCAGACTTGTCATTCTATATTATTACAATGGCTGTGTGACAGTTTGCATAAAGATTCACAAATAGGAAAGAAACATGAGATAATTTATTAATGATATTTCACCAAAAGGAAATACACACAAAGATCTCTGTATGAGATATGGTGAAGAGCAAGAAAACATTTGCACCCCCAGTTGGTTAACTGAAAGCGATATCACATCATCAATGTGACGCTTTAGCATTCACTGGAAACCCTTTGATACCACAGAATTTCCAGGGAATACTAGAATATAGCATTGATGGGGTAACATCACTTCCAGTTTCCCTGGAAATTGTCATGCTTTCAACATGACAGCAATTTTTGACTCATTTTCCCACCTGCACCACCTTACCAAACAGCAGCAGGGATTCAGATATTCGGTGTGTCTATATGGAGGTCTTGCCCTATAGTAGGAGACATGGCAGCCTTGTCTTAAACAGCCATAATAATCCAACATGGATGTCAAATTGTTCACATTAAATGTGAAAGATCCTGCTTATGATGGTTGTATAGGTTCCACACCTAGGATTTCTCATAGCAGAAAATTAATATTTATGATAATCATTTAAACATAAAACAATGGCCTAATTAACATAGTATCTATAGATCCAGGTGGGTAGCTGTGTTGGTCTGAAGCAGCTGAACAACGTTTTAGCCCATGGCACCTTTAAGACCAACAAAGTTTTATCCAAGCTATGAACTTCTGTGTGCACGCACACTTCCTCAGAAGTCTTAAAGGTGCCACTGGACTCAGACGT
>NW_015165881.1:211468-221672 GCF_001447785.1 Gekko japonicus
GGCCTAATGTGGTAATGAGCTGTGCTGTCAGGGGTGTGGACTAATATGCTAATGAGTTCCTGCTGTTGGGTGTGGCCTATTATGCTAATCAGTTACTGCTGGGCTTTTTCTACAAAAAGAGTCCTGTCTATAGGTTTTAGTTTAATAGTAATAATAGTAACACATAGTATTTATATAGCACTCTCAATGTTGAAAGCACTTCACTTACCTGTCATTTATTCTTATAACACTTAAAGCCAGTATAGAATAGTGGTTAGAGTGTCAGACTAGATTCTGGGGAGACCCAGGTTCAAGTCCCCACCCTGCCATGAAGATCACTGCATGACTCAGGGCTCCTGTAGCCTAACGTATCTCAGAGTTGTTGTTAAGATTAAAAGCCCCATGATTATAACCACACACACAATACCTAGTGGTCTGTGAAAGCACTGCAATTAATATTGCTAATCAATGATATCTCAGAGTTAAGATTAAAAGGATATTTTTTTCAAGTGACCATCTCTTCAAAGGCCCATGATTATAACCACACACACAATACCTAGTGGTCTGTGAAAGCACTGCAATTAATATTGCTAATCAATGTTGCATCACCACATTTCATCCCACAATATCACAGGATCAATCCATGAACTCATTAGACCCCACCCAATGAGTTTTGGTGTTTGGGATTATGCCTTGGGATGGACACGAACCAGGAAAATATGGTACGGTTCGTGGTTTGTGGCTGAATCACAAACTGAACCCTGAACTGAACCAAACCAAACTTTAAAGGGACTACAGAAGACAGCAGGAAAAACAGTCCCTTTTAACCGCTGCTTCCTGCTCCATGCACAACACCACCACAAACCATTCCAAAACTTCATGGAATTTTATCATGGTGGAACCTGTCATGAATTTCTGTTAGTGAACCATGAACAGGGCAAAATTCGTCCCAAATTGTGGTTCCTGGTTCAGTTTGTGCCCATCCCTAATTATGCCTATATGGCAACCCACCCCTACCTCCAGTGTATGCTTATATCCCTTCGCAGTAACATTTCAGGCTACGGGACTGGGGACTTCTTATCCCATCTACTTTGAATCTATTCCCTATCCATTGGCTTCCATCCTATATGCAGCAAAATCCACCTGGAATTCTGGCTTGACAGAGAATTGCTGAGGAACAATTTGAATAGGCAAAGTGATGAACTGAGGGGGGAAAACACAAGCATCTTACCTGCTTGTAGTTTTCACCATCAGGGACTGAAGAGTTAATTGAAATTTTAGGTCCCTTTTTGTACGTCTAAGAAAAAAAAGTCAAGCAACAAAGAGTCTTAGGAAATGTTTAGCTACAACAGCCAGAAAATCAAACACTGATGATTATATCACTCCCTGAACACCATTTTAGAATGCGTACCACGAGGCACTCTTAAACTTATCCTTACAGGCTTTAGAAACAATGAAAGCTGGCTACCATAAAAAGAAATGTAATGGATTGTATAAGTAAGGATGAGCAAATATGCCTCATTTAGGGGTTTTGTTTTGTTTTTGGTTTGGTTTTGTACATAGTCATTGTGAACCTTTTCCATTCCATCCTGTTTTTGCTGCTGATGTCCTTGATAACTCTTGTTTCATTTAGGGCTGCTATCATGTGTGTGTTACACATTTATGTTTGTGCAATGGATGCAAAAACAAAAAAACAAAAAAGGAAGACACGAGGACAACAGGAATTAGAAAATGGTGGGAAAATAAAGACACAATTTCCACAAGGGAAAAGTGAAACAAAATATGGGTCTTTAAATCAAAATGGGGAAGCCGAACAGGAAGCAGTTCTTCCCAAATCTGCCCTAAATGGTTAGCAACAACAGAGTGGGGCTAATGCATCTTATCCCCCACTCTGCTCTGAGTCTGTGCCTTTTTCATGGCAAGCATGACTGAGGGCCTTTCAAGGTGCGAACCAATTAAAAATTGGTGAATCATTTAAAAGGCACCCCTGACCTCTGAGGTTTCAGATTGCACTGTTTACATGCTTCTATACTTATAGTGACTCTAAGCTATTGGAATACAAAAGGTGAGATTGTTAGGGAGCTGCATTTTATGGTCAGCGCCACACTCTCTGGCTTTTCTGAGCACGAGGAATTGATGTATACCACCAGGCCTACTGTCTATCATTTACAAACACGGTATCATCTGTTCACCAGTGTTTATTGCAAAGATGCCTCCAATTTCATCTGCTTATTATTCAAAAGCTACCAAAAGTAGATGCAAACATTGCTTTTTATCCATATGTTTGAAATACAAAGGCATGCCAACCATAACATGGAAAACTATATCATATATTCTTTAACACAGATGACTTCTGAAAGTGAAATTATATTTAATGTTCTGAGGAGACTATGGTCCTGAGGGAGTAAAGGGTGAAGAGACAATGCTTGGCAGGCAGCGGAGTTTTTGTTTTTTTAAAATCATCATTCATAATATTGATGTTTGGAGTTTACAGCTGAAATTCTGCCAATTTTTTTTAAATAAAAAACCTCCAGCTCGAGTCCTTCTCTCTCCCTGATATGCTTAGCATGACTCGGGATATTGTCTAACAAACAGTGCAACCAAAAGAGCCTCGGCAGACACATTACTGAACTGGCACTTGCTGACTGTTTACGAGCAATTGCCATCACGGCCAGATTGTCGGAGATGAACAAAATTCTGTTGCCTGCCAAGTGCTGACCCCAAATGGCCATTGCCATCAGCTGAGGGAAATATTCCAAGGATCTGATTTTTCCCCTCCATCGTTGCCAAGAGCCATTTCTGAACTGCCTACCAAGCCTCCTTTCAAGTCAACTGCTGTTCCCAGTGTCATCTCTTGGCATAAGTGCAGATCAAATTGGTGCTAATTTCTGAGCATTATTTGATTTTCTCCCCTCCTGTAGTTTTTTGTATCCAGTTGAATGTTCAAGAGAGAAGGTCAGTGTATACTGGTTCCCCATCTGACCCTTAACACAAAGCTGTGAATCACAGTAGTTTAGGGTGTTATATAATATATGAAGTACAGAAAACACAAGCAGTTCATGGTTTCTGTTTTCTATATTTTAAAAAAGGGAGTAAATTTGAATTTCTTATTGTGGTTGTTTTAATCACCCACTGCAAATCTGATATATATATTTAAAAGCCTTGGAACTTTCCAGGTCTCCCACTGGCTGTGCTGTGTGCTCCAGCAGCCATTTGCTTGTCAACCATCACTCAAGAGTACTCGTGTGCCATTGGCTGGGTACTGGGTCCACTCCTCTCTCCTGCCCACTGCCAATCTGGCCACAGTTCCCTGTCCAAATAAATTGCCAAAACAAAACTGTCTCTCCTGATAAAGACACTTCTCCTGCTTGGCTCCTCTGTGGCTGGCTGGCTACTGAGGTGGGCCACCAGCTGTCAAACCATTCTCTTCTCCTCCTGCTGTACAGCTCACTTTCCCTTCAGTGGCTGTTGCTAGGCAACAAAGTGGTTCTGTCAGTAAAAGGGCAGCAGCAGGAGGCCCTTTCCAGGCCAACATTGGTCTTTGTGGGGAACTCATTGGGGCCAGTCCTGACTAGGGTTGCCAGCACCAGGTCAGTAAATTCCTGGAGAGTTTGTATTGGAGTCTATGGAAGCCAGAGTTTGGGGAGGGGAGAGGCCTCAGCTGAATAGAATGCCATAGAGTCCACTCTCCAAACCAGTTATTTTCTCCAGGGGGAGAGACAGATCTGTTGTCTGGAGTTCAGTTGTGATACCATGCAATACCACAGCCAATGTGGCATAGCAGTTAGCACTCCAGAGCAGTGTTTGCCAGATCTAGGTTCTTGCTGTGGAAGCTGAGTGGGTGATTTTGGACCTGTCATAGACTTTCAGCCTAACCTATATTACAAGGTTGTTGTGCAGATGAAAAGGGGGAGAGGAGAATGATGTAAGCTGTTTTGGTCCCCACTGTGGAGAAAGACTGTACTCTTCCTCATGGGAAACCATTGTTTCCAATCTCCAGGTGAGGGCTGGAGATCACTCAGAATTACAACTGCTCTCCAGATGGCAGAGATCAGTTCCCCTCAAGAAAATGGTGGATGCTGTGTCATTATACTCTGCTGAGGTGGCCACCCTATGACAGACAGTGTGATGTAGCAGTTAATGCTTCAGAGCAGGGTCTGCCAGACTCAGATTCTTGCTGTGGACGCTGAGTGGGTGATTTCGGACCACTCACAGACTTTCAGATGAACCTAATGCACATGGTTGTTGTGCAGATCAAAAGGGGGAGAGGGGATTGATGTGAGCTGCTTTGGTCCCCACTGTGGAGACAGACTGTACTCTTCCTAGGTAGAGGCTGCAGGGAGGGGGGAGGAGATGGAAAGCTGAAGTCAGAGGGGCAGATAATGGTATGTTGATAGTTGGCTGGGAAGGAGATAGGGTTGCCAACTCCAGGTTGGGAAATTCCTGGAGATTTGAGGGGTGGAGTCTGGAGAGGGTGGGGTTTCAGGAGGGGTGGGACCTCAGACAGGTACAATGCCATCACCCTCCAAACCAACCATTTCCTTCTGGGGAACCATTGTTGCCAATCACCAGGTGAGGGCTAGAGATCAGTCAGAATTACAACTGCTCTTCAGGTGGCAGAGATCAGTTCCCCTGGAGAAAATGGTGGAGTCTGTGTCATTATACTCTGCTGAGGTCACCACAGCAAATTGATGTCGAGTGCCCAAGGGTTTTGTGCTTTCATGCCAATAAAGGTTTTGTGTGTGTGAGTGCCCAAGGCCAGGGCACTCGCCCAGACCCTCGAGCTCATTGTATTTATTTCCACAATGGGCCTTATTCCTAGTCAATAAATAAATCCCTAGCTCAGCTTTATTTCTGATGGGCAAATAGAAACCATGATTTATTTTTGTTGTGCCATGTTCTATTTTCTCACATCAATTTTCCTCCCACAAGACATCCACATTTTCTAAATTTATTTATGCCGATAAATCAGCATTACACATGATATGCATATTACACATAGCAATAACATAATTGCACAGATAAACATTGTGTATAAGAAACCATGTGTTTCGCTATATGCTTTGTCGGGGGATCAGTTATCCAGTTGTTCAAGGTGGGAGCCAGAGATGTTTCTATGAAAGGTCCCCTGATGACGCATATAGTGGAATGCTTAGGGAACTAGAAGTTCTAATGAAACTGCTCAACCTTGCACTTTGTTCTTCTTTTCTCCTACATCTGGTGTGGTCTTATCTTAATCCTATATAAAAAACAATACCACATGCAGAACCAACAATAAGGAGTTGAGAACTAACCACATAGACAATAGCATGCATGAATCTAAAGACAGAAAAATATAAAAAGCAAAGAATTTTCTCATCCTGACTTTACAAATGCATTACTTTTTCATACTCTAACTTTGCACACACCCATAGGTTTGTTATGCCCCATTCAAGAAAATTTCTTGCCCCTACCCGAGCAACCTAAATAGCACCTTCAAACTGGGCAAGGGTGGAAGAACCAAAATAATTGTTTGGGCTAAGTGTGGGTTCCAGATTTTCTGGAACACCAGGCAAATGGTCTTCTGTTGCCTCCTCCACCACCGCTATCATCTAGTCCTCCACATAGTTCCTCTCCTCTTCGCTTAGACAGAAAGCAATGGGTGACCACATTGTTGCTGCCTGGAAAGTGGTTTGCAACCTATGGCTTCAGAGCCAAATATGGTTCAGTGTGGAACCAACCAAATATGGCTTTTTCAGACTGAAAATAATTTTTTTGTTAAAGTCTACTGGAGAATATGAAGGAAGCAACAGAAAAAAGGGGGGGGGGAGAGACTAAAGGGCTTCTTGCAGATGCTCTCCAGAAAGGGAAATGATAGAGGTGATTAGTGGCCAGTAAATCATGTGTAAACCATGCATAGATTTATGCCAGTCCACTAAAATAATCACATGGGGTGCTCCTGTGTATGTTTATGACTTATTGGCTGTCCTACCAGGAGGGTCTGGGGTCAGCTATGAGCCTTCCTGTCTATGTCAGACTTCAGCAGAGCCCAAAGATGAAATATCAGTCATGGAATGGGCCAGAAGCCCCACTCCCTTCTTTGTTTTGCTTTCAGAACCCTTTTCTTGGCAAAATGGCAGCCACTCCAATTGCAGTTGTGTGTGTGTGTGTGTGTGTGTGTGTATAAAGGTTGTACTGAAGAAGTACAATTGTGCACACACATCATTTATAGTCCGAGTATAAATTTCGTGTGTTTTTAGGTCTTCTGGGGAAAAAAAAACAGCTTTAACCTAGCTGAAGATACCTCAGAGTGCCATTTGAGTCCCCACACCCTTCTTGCTCTCTAGAGAGCCTGATTATTCATCTCCGATAACATTGTCAGACTCCTTCTCCCCACACCCAAACTATTGGTGAGTTGTTTATAAACTGCCCCTGCTTTTGATGAATGTATTTGCCATCTTCAGGTACTGCTCAGACAAGTTTGATCAAGCAACCTTCATGCTCTTTTAGTTCATGAAACTGTTAATTTTATTTAGAGCCAGTTGATTTTTTTCTTCTTGGTCAGCATAATGCTATGATGGTCAGGATTTTTTTTTTAAAAAAAATCATGCATATACTAAATGAAAAATGACAAAGGTCAAACCATTATTGATCGTCTTCTCAGACGAGCTGATGCTTTCCATTCAAATATGAATGGGATTTTTTTTTGTAAGTTTCAAAAACTTTTTGCGCTACATTTGGTTTTTCATTACTGCCTTTTTTTTCTCAGTAGGAAGCTAAGTTGTTCCTCCATAAAGATTTGTTACAAAATAAAATAAATCAGATGTGAAACTAAAACAGCAGACCCTTCTGACAGCTGAAAGACTTATCTTTGCATACACTTGGCATTTCATATGTTCATCTTTTGGGGTTGGAACACATGGCTGCCCCTCTGGAATGTATAAATATAGCATAGGTTCCTATATGAATCAATTAAGCAAATTAATAAATGATTATGGAGATGGTTATGTCTTGTGAATTTAATTTGGTGAATATTCCTTTAACATGCACCATTGCTTGGTGGTAACTGGCACTGAATGCACCAGGGTCTGGCATAATAAGCCCATAAGAATTGCCTTTTGGGGAACACACGAGGTCCATGTAGTCTACCATTCTGATTCCAGTTGACTTTTGGGCCTGAAGGTTACAACCAGCCCCATAGCTAGGGAATTTTTTGGGAGGGGGCCTTGGGGGGGCACCAGTTAATTAAATCAAAGCACAATGCAGGCGGCAAGTTGGGGCACTTTGGGGTCAGCTCGGGAAGGAGGGGGCCCAGAAGAAACACTAGGGGGCCAGGCCCCGTGGGCCCCACGTTAGCTACGGGCTAGGTTACAACCCCACGTTGTTTGTTTCTAGCAATTGGGAGCGTTATTAAGAGAAATTCTCTTAATTTCTCTTTACCCAGGTTCACTTTGAAATCCAACAGTCTGTCTCTATTTGTTTTCTTAGGAATTTGGAATCTGTTTCAAATCAGTTGTGTTTTGGCTCATGAGAAATTCAATGAGAGGAGGGTAAGAATAGAGGTTCTGCAGAGTTTCCCTCTGTAGATGCTCAGAAAGCAACTTCCTGTCCTCCTGCTAGAGTACCACTTTGTGATGTGTTACATAAGCCATATTCAAGGGCTGAACTAACAAAAATGTGTATTGATGTCCTGACCTAGATAGCCCAGGCAAGCCCGATCTCATCAGAAGCTAAGCACTTGTGATGTGTTATATAAGCCATATTCAACGGCTGAACTAACAAAAATGTGTATTGATGTCCTGACCTAGATAGCCCAGGCAAGCCCGATCTCATCAGAAGCTAAGCAGGGCTGACCCTGACGTGTACTTGAAAGGGAGACCTCCAAGGAATACTAAAGCTGAGATGCAGAGGCAGGCAATAGCAAGCCACCTCTCTGAAATGTCCAAGCCCCACTAGGGGTCACCAGAAGTCACCATGACTTCCAGACCCACACCCACATACCCCCCTCACAACAATGTGTACTGATTTCCCTTCACAGAGAAATGAACAAGAAATCCCTATTTTTTTAAAAAAAAGAGACTACGATATATCAGTCGCTATATCTAAGAAAGTGAATTTCAAAAAAAGAAATTCCCCACCCCATAACAACATTAGCATTTGATTTTCACGGGTACACTGTTTATATGACATGAGGTTTCATTAAACTATCAAGTACTAAGTGATGATGTACCCAATCTCCATGTATGAGCTAATGGATACCATTCCATCTTGCAGAAGTGAATCCTTGGGCTGAGTACTATGAGACAGGCACAACAAAATATCTTTTTCCTTTCATATCCATAATTTTATAAACCTAGTTTCCTCTTTTCTAAAGTATAAAAAACTGATTCAGCTAATTGCCAGGAAGAACATCTTTGACCTGATAAAGTAAATAACGCCTATTATCTTATGGGGTTATTTTCGTCATATGAAGCTTACGAGGTAAGATCATAACAACATAAGAACAGCCCTCTTGGATCAGATCTGTGCTCTGTCTGGTCCAGCATCCTGTCTCACACAGTGGCCAAACAGTTACCCTGGAGGACCAACATCAGGGTCCTCCTGCTGGTATTCAGAGCTTTAGTGCCTTTGAATGTGGAGGTTCCTTTTTAGTTGTCATGGCTAATTGCCACTGACAGAGTCACCTATATACCACCTATAAGTCTCTGGCCAGTTCTTTCATACCCTCCATGCATTTAACGAAGAGAACTGTGTTTTTTGATACCCTCCTTCTTTCATACCCTCCATGCATTTGACGAAGAGAACTGTGTTTTTTGAAAGCTTATTCTACATTAAAATTTGTTAGTCTTAAAGATGCTACTGGGCTTCTTACTATTTTGCAGCAACAGACTAACACAGCTAACTCCTCTAGATCTATGCCACTGATAGATCTATCTTCCATGAATCTGTCTAACACCCTTTTAAAGCCATCTATGCCTGTGGCCATCACTATATCTTCTGGCAACAAATTCCACATTTTAATTACTTGTTGAGTAAAGTGCATTTCCTTGAGCATTTCCTTTTGTCCATCCTGAAACTACTGTCCATCAATTTCATTGGATGCTCCAAGTTCCAAAAGTTTGGGAAAGGAAGGTTCCTTCCTTCCTTCCTTCCTTCCTTCCTTCCTTCCTTCCTTCCTTCCTTCCTTCCTTATTAATATTTTTATTTTTTTAAAATTAAGAAGGATACAGAAAAAGGGATAATAGGGCATTTAAACAGAAATAATTATATAGGAATATTTACATTCAGGGGTCATTTCCTGCAGGAGTGCACAGGAGTGGAGCTCCAGCAGTAAAAAGCCCAGGGGGCGGGCACATGCAACAAGCCCCGCCCACTGCTCCCAGCAGCCCCGGGCCACGAGGAGCACAAGGATCTGTGCATCCCCCCCCCATAGCTAGCAATCCAAAACAGTCCATTGGAGCCTGAGCAGTGGGTGTTGCCTTCTGACACACTTCCGGTGATGTCAGGGGGTGTGGCATATGCAAATAAGTTATGCTAATGAGTTATGCTAATGAGCTCTTGCACCTCTTTTTCTATGAAATGACCCCTGTTTACATTAATCAAGTACATTCATTTATATATAGTGCATTTTACAGAAATAAATATATATTCCAAGATACTTCACTTCTCAACATAACAATTAAAATTACAACATCATCAACAAGGGAATGAGAGGAACAATCAGATAAAAATAAGAATACTTTGAACCTATTCCAACTTCTCCAAACACTGTATGCTATACATATATACATATACACATATACATATACATACATACATATAAAATAATTGCCCCACGCTAAATTTAATTTTGGCATAACACTAACCATACTTTGCTCTGTGTTCTTTTTGCCCATTGTCTGTACCCCATTTTTAATAATTTCTTAAACCTCTGTCATGTTCCCCATAGTTGTCTCTTTTCTAAAGTAAAAATTACTAGGCTTTTCAGCTTTTCCTCATAGGGAAAGTGCTCCAATCCCCTAATCATCTTCGTTGTCCTCTTCTGCCATGTCTGTTAAAATACGGTGACCAGAACTGCAGATAGTAGTCCATATAAGGCCACAGTATAGAGGTGCATTATAGTATTGGCTGTTTTATTTTCAACCCCTTTCCTAATAACCCCCACAAAGTTTGCCTTTTCACTGCTGCAGCACACTGGGTTGATAGTTTCATTGAGATGTGCACTATGATCCCAAGATCTCTTTCC
>NW_015165881.1:221682-235807 GCF_001447785.1 Gekko japonicus
CCCTCTCAGTCTGAGCAACTTCAGACCCCATTAGTATGTACTTGAGGTGGGAGTTTTTTGTTCCCAGGTACAGCAGTAATGAGATGGTATGACAGCCTCATCCACTTCCCTTCCTCAGAGTCAAGATTTTTCCTTTGTTTTTCTTTCCCTTTTTGACTGAGCCACCCTAGTTATGTGTTTTCTTCTTTCCTGAAGAACTCTGGCTGTCCCACCCTGTGCAGTATGATATTTGGCTGTTGGCTCAGCCCAGGAAACTGAGGGAGGATCAAGAGCCCCCTTTATCTTAAACAACTGAAATGGCACTTGAAGCATTTTGAAATTCCAAATTAATAAAATATTTTATTCAAAATAGAGGGGGAAGGTCAGGTGAAATCAGGGGTAAGATTTCTGCATTAACTCAATATAGAACCCTGTCCTGTCAGTATATGCACAGACTTTAGTTCATATGTTTCAGGCTACTGAGAGTTTCATAAGCTTTTTATAGTGACTTAGAATCTTTAAAATGATATGCTTTTGTTTCAGAATTTTCCAAACATTCCAGTACATTTTTTTGAGCATTCACTGTCTCTTTTGGTTTCCAGAACAATGGGACACTCTATCCAGTACCCAAACTCCTTCTCTAAACACACCAGTACTCTTCTTGAGTTTTATCTGACTCTTAAGGTTTCACAAGGCAGTTTCTAACCACACCAGACCAGGAATCTCTCTACTTTTCAGAGCTATCTCTCTGTTTTGACTGGATATGGAAATTCTTCTCTCACTAGAAGATCTGTCCCCTTTCCTTGGCCCGAGTCTTAATCAAACTATCCACTCTTCCTTACCAGCCTCTCCCAGTTATCTGTCTGTGTTAAACTGCTTTCAGTCAGTGCTGAATTCAGAATCTGTCAGTACTTGACCCTTCTCAGCTAGGGCTGAATTCAGACTGAATCTTTCCTCTGCTTGTCCTGTGCTTGGCCCAAAAAGGATATAAGGAGTCCTGCCTAGTGGTTAGACTCCATTGTTGTTCCTGCTTTCCTGTTAGCTGCCTGAGAGAGATTGTGCTGCTCTGGCTTTTGGTTTCAGCTGCTGGCTGCTCTCTCTGTGCCTGGCCTGCTGCCTTCCTGGACTGCTGCTGGACTCCCTGGACTCCTGGACACCAGAAGACATCACCAGGTTTGATTCTAGTGGGATCTCTTTAATTTTAAAGGGCTTCCCCCCCTTTATTCCCCCCTTCTATTTTTAAGGTTCTTTTCCCTTCTTCAGGTTGGGTAGATTCTGGGGTGGGTGGATTGAGTTTTGTGGGTTCTATTGGGTGGGGTGTTGGGGTGTTGGGGGTATAGTTTGAGTTTTCTAAAAGTTTTTAAAAGTTTCTTCTATACTGTTTATTGTTGCTTGGGTGGGGGCCCTGGATTTTGCTTTGGGTTTTTTCCTGTTTGGTGGGGTTAGGGTCTTAATTTTCTTTTCTTTTCTTTAAAAGGTTACAGTTTTATAAGTTTAAAAGTTCTACTGCTTCTTGTATTGTTGTTTGGGTGGGGGCTGGTGTGTGTGTGGGTTTTGTCTTGTCCCCCCCCCCCTGTTTGTCGAGGTTAGTGGGCTGTGGGCTTAAAAGTTTAAAAGTTGTGCTGTCTGGTTTTTGGTCTGTTTAGTGAGTTGTTGTTGTTGGTGCCCTGGTTTTCTTAGTAGTTTTCCTGTTCAATAGATAGAGGTAGTGTGTTTATTTAGCTTTCTGGTTCTATAGATAGATTCCTTCCTGTTTGTGTGTTTGTTAGAGAGACAGACAGACAGACAGACAGACAGACAGACAGACAGAGATAGTGCTGGAGGTGCATTTCTGGTGGATTTTATTCCAGTTTCCTGTTTAATAGATATTTAGTGTGTTTGCCTTAGATTCTAGTTTGTTTGTTTGATTGCCAGATTAGGTAGGTAGGTAGGTAGATAGATAAATGATAGACAGACAGACAGAGATAGAGATAGAGAGATAGAAGACAGAAGAGAGGGGAGGGAGTTTCTTCTGGTTGCTTGGGGGGTGCTGCTGGTGTTGGTGAGGTGAGATCAGGTGCTCTACTCTGTTTTCTAGGCTTGGTGGGTGGGTGTTTCTGGTTTGTTAGGGTCATTGATTTAAATAGGCCAGTCTATAAGAGTCTGTTCAGGAATACTTAAAAAAAAACTATAAGTAATCCAGTGTAGGGCTCTAGTTTATATACCTAACTTGGCCAGAATAGGGTACTATTAAAAGAGGTGAGGAAGGGTTTCCTCAGAAATCTGGGATTTTAGTATCTCCTTTCTCACAAGAAGATGGTTTAGAAATTAATAGTGGAAGTCCAATGTTTCCTATAAAAAGCCTATCTGAAGTTCTGAACATGTTCTTCTAAATTATGCACATAGCGGTAGTCTAGCAACCAAGATAAACATATATGTAACTCATGATGAAATCAGGTCCTTAACCATATGCTCTCCCATTGATTTCAGTGGAACATACTCTCTGGTAGCTAGGTTATAATGCCATCCTAAACAGAGTTATACCCATTTAATTCTACTGAAGTTGACTGGCTTAGAAGAGTGTAACTCTGTTAAGGAATGCTAGAATTGTTTAGGAATGTTAGGACTTTAATCTTAATAATGAAATAAGCCCTGAAATAAAACTTATAGCTCATGGACTCAGGTTTCAGTATTTGCAGTGCCCTTTTGCTTTAGTTGTCAGCCTCATGGCTGGTATAATCGCCCTGTTTAAATCATCAGCACCTGGTATATCAATATGTTTACAGCCATATGTAGATTTCCTTTTAAAAGCATTGCTCAGTTATACATATCCATCAAAGAATAACCACAGCTGAAATAAATTTCCACCATAACATCTGGGTTTTTTGCTCATTTTGTTTTCAGGGACTTTACATTACCTATCTAACCTTTTCTAGGTCTGCAAATAAGCAAGATGTGTTTCAGTTACTGATTTGTATTTAGATGTTGAAGCATATTGAGGTTTTTAGTTCAGGGTGGGTTTTTTTTTGGGGGGGGGCAGGTCCCAAGACACTGAGAAGGTCAGTTTGTATTCACTAAACAACGCCAACGGGTCCATTTGTATATTGATTAAAGAACAGGCAATGGTAGTGCTGGGAGCTGTGCTGTGATGGGCTCTGTAGTTGTTCTCCAGCACTGGTAGTCCATGTGATTTCAGACAGGAACGGGCAAAGGAGGATGTGGTTCTGCTGATGGACCAATGAGCCAGTGCCTTACTGTAGCCTTAGGAGGCTTTTAGTTCTGGCTCTTGAGTTAGGAGAGATGTGCAGAAGAAGTAAACCAGGAAGAGGCTGGGACCAAAGCAGCTGAGGAGGCTGGCAAGGCACACTGCCTTTCCCAGTAACACTAGCCTAAAAGGATCTAGTCTGCAGTGAGAAACCTCTCAAACCTTTCCCCAACCTGCCCTGGAGCTAAGTGGAGAACAAGTGACTGATTTCTGAGGTGATTTCCATTAACTGTGGAGTAAACAAGGAAGGTCCATGACACAGACTTTTGCTGGAAGTTGGGGCTGTACCTTCTCAGTAGGGTTGTGAAGCTCCAGGTGGGGCTTGGAGAACTCCTGGAATTATGAAGGATCTCCAGGCTATAGAGATCAGTTTTTCTGGATGAAATAGCTGCTTTGGTGCATGGACCCTATGGCATTATAGCCTGCTGAGGTCTCTCCTCTCCCCAAACCCCACCCTCCCCAGGCCCCACCCTCAAAGTCTCCAAGAATTGTCCAACCCAGCGGTGGCAGCCCTATTTCTGAGGCCTACCAAAGGGACAATATTTGAAATGTAGGGACATGGAGAAGGGCTGGGAACTATCTAGGGCAAATAATTCTCAAACTATTGGAACAGCCGTCTAGAAAAACATTGGGCTGGCTTCAGTCCATGGGGCAAAGGGTGAAGGCAGATGACCTCTTACACCCACAGAGGGTTGCCAACCTCCAGGGCCACACGGAAAAGGTAGACAAAAGATCAGCTCTCTTTTAAACATTTTGTTCATCTTGTAAGAAGTATGTTCTAAGTTGTAATCATTAGAATGGCTGGAAAAAGCTGAAAGGCAATGAAAATAGATGGAGCTATGTAGGCTGAAAGAAGATTACATTTACAAAAGCGAAAAAAAAAATGAGGAGAACAGGAGACAGATGCTGAGGGGGGAAAACAGCTATTATATACACTTGAATGCTCAGTAAAATCATGAGAAAATGGGAGTTTTTGAAGCTTCTCCTCCACAGTGTACACAACATAATCATTAAAACGACCGTGCGGCAAAGAAAATAGAAATGAGCTTCATGCTTGATATTATTTATATAGACGCATTAGTAATGCTAGACTTGTGCTTATACTCACTGGCCAACTTCTCAGTTTCCCCTGCTGCTTGCTTATAACAGGTGAAGACAATGCCATTTGGTGGAATGGATTTGAACCATATAGTTAAGAGAGGCCTGGTCCTTTCCTAGGGCGACCCTTGCAGAAGTCGTTTTTGTAAAAGCCAGATATGCATTCTATAAACATATGAAGCCATCTGTGTCCATCCATGTTTCTCCATGTTGAGCTCTGGATGGTCCTTTGTTGGCTGGGATGGCAGAAAGGGAAACAATACAGCCACTATGGTGGCTTCATCTCTGCAGGTTAGGGTTGCCAGGCCTGGGTTGGAAAATACCTGGAGACTTTGGGGGTGGATCCAGGAGAGGGTGGGGTTTGGGGAGGGGAGGAGCCTCAGCATGGTACAGTGTCACAGAGTCCACCCTTCAAAGCAGCCATTTTCTCCAGGGGAGCTGATCTCTGTCAGCTGCAGATCATTTGTAAACCCTACCAGAGGTAGAGGATGTAATATCTTTGTGGGATTCTCCTTGCCACCTTCTAGCATTTTGCAGATAAAGTCATCTTGAAACTTGGGGTTCCTATAATTAGATTACATTAGGGTTGCCAGCTCCGGATTGGGAAATATCCGCAGATTCTGGGGGTGGCATTTTTTTTCCTGAAGCCTTTCTTGTTTTTTCCCGAAAAATTGGAAAAATTGAAAAATGAAAAGAAAAAAAATTGATTATAGAATAAAA
This sequence comes from Gekko japonicus, assembly GCF_001447785.1. Lineage (NCBI taxonomy): Eukaryota > Metazoa > Chordata > Lepidosauria > Squamata > Gekkonidae > Gekko > Gekko japonicus. The sequence continues at coordinate 226,724 of NW_015165881.1, forward strand.
TATTTTAAGACAAGGTGTTCAAATATTTTCCAAATCATTTCTAAGATATATATATGGTATCAGATTGATCTAATTTCTGTGCACTGAGGACAAGCAAGTCCTAATTTATAAACTGAACTCTCCAATGCAAGAACAAGATGCATTTCTTTCTTTAGGAGGTGCTATTGTCACGAGAAAAGAAAAAGGTTTCAGTTTTGTTTTTGCATGTGGGCGGGTATTCTGTTTGTAATAACTGTTTGGATACACTATATTTTTAAAATGCTAGTTGTGATAATTTCATGCCAAGTAAAGATGTCCATAGTCATATTTTATGTTCCTAAAGTAACAGAATGACTTTCAATCTAGAAAAGACAAAAGAAGTGCTAATGTAGCATTTTTTTCAAATTTTCTGAAAATTTCCGTTTCCCCCCGAAAAAAACTGGGGAAAAAACAGGTTTTTTTCCGAGCTTCAAAATTTCCGGAAATTTTACATCTCTAGGAGTAACTTAAGTGGGATATAATGCTATAGAGCCCAACATCCAAAGCAGCCATTTTCTCCAGGTGAACTGACATCTGTCATCTGGGGACCAGTTGTAATAGCAGGAGATCTCCAGACACCACCTGGAAGTTGGCAAGCCTAGATTATGCACAAGGATTGTGTGAGACTCAAAGAGTAACTGGCTTGCTATTTTTTATATACTGTCAATGTTTTATGGTCAATTGGTTTCATATTTTATTGGTTTTAAATATTTTACTTTTATTGTTCTCTACTGGTTTGAAATAACTTTGTAGGAATCTTTTTTGAGAAAGGTGGGCTACAGTCTTGGGAATAAATAAAGACTGCATAAAAAAGACAAGGGTTGGGAGGGACTTAGAGAACCTCCATGTTTAGTCACTGTAAACCTCTGAATAGCAGTGGTGGGGTGCAAGAATCGGGAGAGGGGTGGCCTTGACCTTTAAAACTCTGCTTGTGGCCCTTCTGGGCCCATCTGTGAAACAGGATATTGAATTAGATGTATTATTTGCCCAATACAGTAGGACTTCCCAGGCTTATTGACTGCTTGATTGAATGTTCCTTTATGTTCTAGAGGTGTCATTGTTTACATGTTCTGGGAGGAAGTTCCAGTTAAAAGAAACAGACTGGGGAGCAGTGTTCCCTCTAAGCTGAGTCAGTGTGAGCTAGCTCACAGTTTTCTAGCCTCCAGCTCACATGTTTTTGTCTTAACTCAGGAAGGATGGCTCCAGAGCAAACTAAGTTATGCAGTAGCCAAATTGCTCACTCACAACTTTAATGCCAGTAGCTCACACAGTAGAATTTTTGCTCACAAGACCCCACAGCTTAGAGGGAACATTGCTGGGGAGACCTGGTTAACAGAGCAAAAGACCTTCAGGCAGTGAGATCTTAATGTAAGAGCAGGATACTAAGATAGTGGGAACAGATCATTATGTGTGTTAATGTGTTACGTTAGTATTTCAGAGTTGGTGTGGTGGAGCAGCTAGAGTGTCAGGGATGTGGTCAACATGGGTTCAAGTTCCCACTCTGTCATTAAGCTTCCTGGGTGATCTTGGGCCAGTCACTGTCTTTTATCCCACTGTGCCTCACAGGGTGGTTGTGGTATTAAAAAGGAGACCATGTAGGATAAAGAGTGGCATGAAATTGTGTGCCATCATAAGATTTTCCAGACATACAAAGTCAAAATAACACAAAATAGGCTTAGGTATGATAACCACATCTGCATAGTACCCTGGCTGCAAATGAGAAATAAGAGCCCTTTGCCTTTTCAGATTGGCACTAGGTGCACACATTAATCAAAGATATTGTGAGACTGTTGGGTATTGTAGCGATATAGTGGTGTAGGAAATGCACATGAATACCTGGGGAGGGGGGATGTTGATTTTTGTCTGCAAAGGACAGCTATTTAATTAGGGATTAAGAACAGACATCTGTTAATCCTGCTCATAATATATTCTGATTTGCTGTGTTAGACAGAATAAACTTTTATTAATGGCATCTGAAAGCCTGGAGGCCAGTAACTGCCTGGCTCCCTATGTGCTGCATTGTCCTTCCAATGAAGTCAAAGTAAATCTTGAATAAATAAAGCTGCTTCACGCCTCAAATACAAATGAGAGGAATGCTCATGTATCACCTCCCTCCTTTCCCTTCTTGCATCTGGGCTGCTGCTGGTGGTAATATAGCTTCTGGTCTTTTGGAAGTGTCCTTTGCATTAAATGCGCCACTACATGGTACACAAGACACACAGATGATGTACTCCCATAGATCTTGCCCTCTCTGCCATATAACAATTACGACTCAGGAGTAGGCAACCTTTTTGGCCTAAGTGCCAAAAAGTAGTAGCTTCTACTTGCAAAGATGTTGGTGGGCCCAGAAACAAAAGGAGAAGGGCAGGAAAGAATAAACAAAAGAGACACCCAGACATAGTAAGATGCAGCATCTCTGGTACAGCCAGCAGCCCAGGAGTTTGCCCCACCTAATAGCTATGTGGATCTGGGAACAGGGGCGTAGACTTTCCAATTTCCCGGAGGGGGCTGGGGCTGGGTCAGAGTCATTGCTGTGCTAGGAGCAAAGGTGGCTGGAAGCAATTGCCCCTGGGGGCAGGGCCGGCCCCAGGGGTTTTTGCACACTAGGCGAGGATACCTCCTGGCCAATGCCATCCAGCAAGCTTTGATGGCAGAACGGGGATTCAAATTTGGTCTCCTAGATCCTAATCTGACATTCTAACCACTATATGACACTGGCCCTTTCCCTTCCACTCTCCACAACAGACACCCTGTGAGGTAGGTGGGGCTGAGAGAGCTCTGACAGAAACTGCTCTTTTTCAAGAACAGCTCTTATCAGAACTACGGCTTGCCCAAGGTCATCCAGCCAGGTGCAAGTGGAGGAGTGGGGAATCAAACCCAGTTCTCCCAGATTAGAATCCGCGCACTTAACCACTACACCAAACCAGTGTTCCCTCTAAGCTGAGTTAGTGTGAGCTAGCTCACAGTTTTTTAGCATCCGGCTCATGCATTTTTGTCTTAGCTCAGGAAGGATGGCTCCAGAGCAAACTAATTTATGCAGTAGCCAAATCGCTCGCTCACCACTTTAATGGCAGTAGCTCACAACATAGAGTTTTTGCTCACAAGACTCCACAGCTTAGAGGGAGCATTGCACCAAACTGGCTCTCAGCAAAGCAGAGCATAAATATCTAAATGTCACCTTCTCCCATGCCCACAACCTCAGTGGTACTGCCAGTGTCCCAGGGCTCTGCTCGGTTTCCTGGACAGGGAATTTCTCCAGCATTCCAAGTGAAATAATATGCCACTGTCTAGCAGCTCCTGGACCAAAGCCCTATTACCAGTGGTAGCAATAGGCTCTTCACCCCACTGGTACAGGGTATTTTCCATCCCCTTCTGCTTAGGGTTGCCAGGTCTGATCGTCACACTGGAAGGGACCTTGGGGGGGGGGTTGATCCAGGAGTGGGTGGGGACATCTTGTGACATGCATACGTCACCCAGAAGTTACATAGGCACACCAGTGATGTCGGAGGGGCGACACTCTGGTTTTTCAGCAAAACACCTTCAAACCATAGAGTTTGGCCCAAAAACCAGAGAATCACCCCCCCAGTGTCACTGACACACCTATGTCACTTTTGGATAACATCACCATTTCACGTAGGGATCCCAAGTCCCCCTGGGGGGCAGGGAAACCCCCGCCCCAGAGGCCCGTTCCCCGGTGCCACCAGATCGGGCCCCGGGGGGAACTCCGCCACGGCCATCCAAGGGAAAAGCTGTGGGCCCCCGCCCCCAGCAGCCCTGGCGTCCTCCCGTCACTTCCGGGTGACGTGCGTGCGGCGTGCGCATGTGCGCGCACCAGACACCAGCCGGGAGCCCCCTGCTCCCGGCGAAGATCCACTTGGCAACCCTAATGTCGCGCATGATGTCACTGTTTGGGGTGGGTGGGGGGAATTTCCTCCTACTGGCCAGCTGGCCGCCAGTGGGCAGGAGCCTGCAAAAGCAGGGGACCCCCCATCCCCCCCTGGGAAATGGTAACCCTACTTCTGCTGTGTCCAACTAGAGGCCCTCTTCCCCTTAGGTCACCATAGGTAGATGTCAAGTGAAACCCTGTGAACAAAAGAAGGAAAGTGGCCCCGTTTTAAAAGAAGTCAGATATACAAAGTTCCTCACAATGATGACCAGAATCTGATAATATTACTGAGATACATTTGTTCCCAGCTGCACAATGTTGTGTGCATGCTGTCAATGAAATGAGATTTTTGACAAAGCTTAGGATTTGAACTTCAAAACATACATTCTGATGTCAGAATTGGAAATTCTGATGAAACTGGTTGAAAATGAGGCCTTGCTGAAGCAAAGAGGCCCTAGAAATTATTTATGAGGTGATAGTAATGTTGGTTAATGAAAGAGTGCAATTTTGACAGCATATGGATTTATTTTAATATTTTGTGGTTATAGTTATAATTCAAGGTTTTGGTGGCCTATGTCCCCCCACCGTTGTTCAACAGGGTGACTGGGGGAAAATGGGGGAGGAATAAAATGGCATTCCATGATGCCTCAGTGTCACTTGCAACTGTTTATCCAAAAGTGACATCATCTTGTCACAGGGTGCTCTAGGATTCACCTGAAACTCTATGGTTCTTGTCACAGAGCTACATGCATAAAAGCCTACGTTTGTATGCATAGTGCTCCAAGCTGCATTGGAGATCATGAGGGCCATCTACTCCTTTCTGTTCTCAGTGGATGGCATGAATAGAATAGCAATTTCAAAGTCAGAGGGGTCAGAGCATAACATTTTCTATGTACCAGACCCCCTAGGGCCTTGGTAGCATTAGAAGTTCTCAGTGTATGATATTTCTGTATTTCCTTTAAAAGGACAGTATTCATCACGGCATCAGAAGTTTGCTTTCTAGTTCATTGGGAAGTACCCCTAAAGACTTCAAACATTCATAGGCAGAAGGAGAATGAGCATGCTGCCAAAATTCCTGGGATGCAACCTGCACACTTCAGTTACTCACTCTCTGCTGGAGGCCATTCACTTGCTAAACACAACCCAAATGTTGCTACTTTAATCATTTCAGAAAATCATTACTGAAAAGAAGAGAGGCAAAATGTAAGGAATCTAAATTGATACTCCTTCCTTTTTGCTTATTTGCTTAAATAAGGTTTCATTTCTTGAGTCGGGCTGCTCCAGTGCTTTCTAATTGAATAACGGTATTGGGTTACTGCTGTAGTCTAATGTGTAGTATAATATCAAATGTCAGAAACTGATTACTCTAGACTGTCCCCCCTCCTATTCTTCCAGCAACTATCTATGGGCCAAATCTATAGAATGTTCAACACAGATTTTTTTTCAGCTACTGTTTTAATATTTTTTAAAAATAGGATTTTAAAAAATCCAAATATATTTCTACCATTAACATCTCTCTAGCATTAACATGAACATATGCACAAACCTAACGTTTACTGCAAAAGGTGGGGCTCAAATACCATTTGGATTTCACAGCTTTTACTGGAGCATTATAGCAAGATTCACTACTCAATTCTTAACCACAAATGAACCTGCCTTATACCGCGTCAGACCATTGCTTTATCAAGGTCAGCACTGTCTACCCTAACTGGCAATGGCTCTCCAGGGTCTGATCCTAGAGATGCTGAGAATGGAATCTGGGACATTCATATAGAGTGAATGTCTCTATATGGTTTCATAACAAATTCTTGTTTCTTTCAACAAAGATGAGAGCATAGAATAAAATGTCTATGGGCTCTATGGCACAAACACTGGCCACATCCAGTCTGGTGGCTCGCAGCCATGGGATACAGAGCTGCAATGATGGGCTGTTGACAACTCAGGGGTATTATCAAATACCCTCAGGTCTGTTTGAGATGGTGGCTGGTTGGTATGGTGTCTGGCTTTCTGGCCTAAAGATGCAAAAAGACAGAAGTAGATATGAATTTGGAAGCACATCTGGAGAGGGTCGCATTTCTTCATAGCTGAAATAAAACCATCCTGCCTTCCTCAACACACAGATTTCAAAGTGGAAAGTTTGAAATTTAAGCACAACTGTAATAACAAGAACACTGACTGGCAACACCTTGACCTCCATGCTACTGAATATTTCCATGGAATTTGGAAAATGTACCTTAGTATATGAAAAGGTTTACAGGGGTAATGTGGGCGACATTACTTTATAGTTAATCATGTTCTGCATATTTCAAATAAAAACCTAGGTATAGATGGGAAGAGGAGCTGCGGTGGCTCAAGTGGTTAAGACGCTGAACTGCAGGCTGTGGAAAGTCAGTAGTTCAGCAGTTCGAGACTCGGGTGCCGCAAGATGGAGTGAGCTCCCGTCTCTAGTTCCAGCTCCTGCCAACCTAGCAGTTCGAAAGCAAGAAATTTCAAGTAGATAAAGAGGTACCACTTCAGTGGGAAGGTAACAGCGTTCCATGCGCCTTGGTGTTTAGTCATGCCGGCCACATGACCACGGAAACGTCTTCGGACAGCGCTGGCTCTTCGGCTTTGAAACAGAGATGAGCACCGCAACCCTAGAGTCGGATTCGACTGGCTTTCGAGCAAGGGAACCTTTACCTTTATAGATGGGAAGCGATAACAAATTTCTTTGTCTTATGGTGTGTTTCTGTGTGCTTGCTTCTATATGAAATCCAATCTTTGAACAATGCAGAATATATAGGTTGGCTTTTATACAGGAGAGTAAGTCTTTTGCACATGGGTGGGGAGGTAACATACTAAGGCAGTGTTTTCTTGGCAGCCAGAGCATGTAGGGCTGCCATGTGAGTAATGTATGGGTCTGCTCCTCAAGAAGGAATACTATTTTCTCCTCAACTGTGCATGCAGTAAGTTTGGCTAAGATGGCTACCAGAAATTTGTATCTCCTAATATAGAGGACAATTCAGCACTAGTGAGGAAGATCCTCAGCCTCTATGTCCACTGGCTACCAAGCAAATATGTGCAAAACTGGTGTCTGGAACTTAAAATCTGTAGTTTTGTAATCCATTTTTATTGCATGGCATCTTATCTTGATGATTGTTTTCTATTCTTCCTATGTTTCATCTATGTTTTATTTAGAACTTTGTAATGGCCTTTGGCCACACACAATAAACATTTATTACTGTTACTAATATTAAGGTAGTAGGCCTTTGGACAGATTCAAAATGGGGAGGATCACATTCTTTAATGCTTACCCATTTTTCTCTTTTGTTTGTATCTAACTAGCACATTTACAAGGGAGTAGTGAATGCCACCTTCTTCCTGGGGAACTCCTAGGGATATTCATCACAAGGAACATTCATAAATATGTCCTGGATGGTCAGGATCAAGGGTCATTTCGTAGAAAAAGAGCTAGGGGGACTCATTAGCATCACTCATTAGCATATGCCACACCCCCTGACATCACCGGAAGTGTGTCCTCCCCACAGCCGGCGGCGACCTCCAGCAGGCACCAGCAGGGAGCTCCAGGCCCCGCCCTCCCGCACCTCACCCGGGGAAAATGTCATATAATGTCAAGTCTGAAAATGTCACCGAAAAGAGGGGGGGGAGAGGAAAAAAGTGCTGGTGACCCTGCTCCATCAGCAGATGAAATAAATATGCCTCACTGGTACTGTACAGTGGCTTTTGGGGTGGGTATAATTTTATACATTTTGCATCCTATTAATTTTCATGGCGTCAATGGAGAAATATTAGAACAGCAAGAGTGCTAAAGACAAATTAACTCATCAATTACAAAGATGGGACGGTGGAGACTGAGTTTATTTCACCATTTCCAATTGCAATAAAACTGTAATTACCAACTCGTGGAATCTTCATGGAAATCTGCATTCATTACCGCTTAATTTGAAGTCAGTGACTGCTGTGTACTTAACTTTTCCCGATATCTCGTACAGGGGACTGGAGGCTGGGGTTGGAATAAAACAGCTGTCCTGATCCCTGCAGTGACATTTTAAAAAACTTGTCCTAACTCAATTTCGCCCCTGACACCATCAGGTTTGGCTTGGCTTTCAACAGCACAGCTAAAAATGAATATGGATACATTGTGTTCAAGGTCATTGCTCCTCTTCTTTTTTTTAATTCTCTGTGTGCCTTATCTGGCTCCTGAAGGCAGTCTAAACTTGCTGTGTATGCGCAGAAGAAATACATGTAATGACCTGTGGATGACCACCATTGAAAGCTGTGTCCACACATCTCTTCCTCCCGGTATCCAGAGTTCATTGCAGTGTGCAGGATTTCCTTTGGCTTTTAGGTCAATATGAAAATGGGTTCTTCTGGGCAAAAAAGTTTGAAGACCAGTGTTTTAGAACAATGACTTGGGCAAAATCGATGTGACACAAAGCACTATGGGTTGGATCCAGCTAGCTTTTCTACTCGGTCTGCTCCAATCCTCTTTCTTACTGCAGCTCCCTATCTCACATGGCTTTTGTCCTTGCAGGTATCAGATCCTTAGCATAGCTGTTTCGAGTGGACTGAGGGCTCTTCTCCTTTCTTTTTCACCAGGAGAAAAGGTGGTTGGATCTAATCCCATCATCAGATCTTCCTGGCCATAAGAAAGACACCTGTGAGATTCAGATTGTAAGGACAATACCAGAGTTCACTGCAGTGTGCAGGATTTCCTTTGGCATTTAGGTCAATATGCCAAAGGAAATCCTTTTCTACTCGGTCTGCTCCAATTCTCTTTCTTACTGCAGCTCCCTATCTCACATGGCTTTTGTCCTTGCAGGTATCAGATCCTTAGCATAGCTGTTTCGAGTGGACTGAGGGCTCTTCTCCTTTCTTTTTCACCAGGAGAAAAGGTGGTTGGATCTAATCCCATCATCAGATCTTCCTGGCCATAAGAAAGACACCTGTGAGATTCAGATTGTAAGGACAATGTGGAGACAGGGAAAAGAGGTTTTAAATTCTTCCACCCCATATGTCAGTCAAAACCATCCCACTGCGTGGGCTTTCATTAACCCCTGAAACAGGATGATACAGGTATTTTCTCCTTGCCTGTCTTTTTGTTTTCCTTTCTAAGGTTAACAACAGCTCTGCTGGGGTAAGGACAGTGTTGATTAATGACACTACGTGTGGTTGACAGG